>NW_016804150.1:1845640-1871476 GCF_001698545.2 Rhinopithecus bieti
GATGAATTGATGGGTGCTGACGAGTTGATGGGTGCAGCACACCAACATGGCATAAGTATACATATGTAACAAACCTGCACGTTATGCACATGTACCCTAGAACTTAAAGTATAATAAAAAAAAATAAATAAATTAAAAAAAAAAAAAGACATTAAACTTGTTCATTCGTTCAACAGATATGATTAAACATCTATTATGTAGTAGGTGTTTGAGGTAAAGCAGTAAACTAGATGAGAGAAAAAAAATTATGAAGTTTGTGGTCTAGCTAACTCTTATTTGGCACTTACTATGTTCAGACACTGTTCTAAGTACTTTATATGTATTCATTTATGTAATATTCATAACAATTCTATGACATTTTTATAATTATTACACTAATTTTACGGATATGAACACTGAGGTAAAAGGGGGTTTAGTAACTGCCCAAGATTACAACTTTGAGAGCTGGATTCAATGTTTGAACCAAAATTTCTGTACAATGAACTTGAGATTAGGCAAGAGAACAGTGTGTTAGTGGATCACATCATGCAGTCTAAAGGCAGGATGCTATGGACTCTGCTACAGAAAAATGACTGCCAGGAGTACCAAATCACTGGCTCCTTCACTCACAGCATTTTGTTCTCTATGTTGTGCTGCAGATGCTCTGATACAGACCAACTTGCCAGTCAACTGTTATAATCATCCATCAAAATTACCTCATACCTTGAAAGGTGTAATACAATCAAGTCAACTACATTTTCTTCATGTGAATTACTGGTTGAAATTAAGAGGAAGTCCACTTGTACACATTTCCAAGGGTGGAAGATCTAGTTCATGCTTCATTATTTAAAATTTAGAACAGTCTCAATTTTATACTTTAAGAGTGTAGAGGTGCCTAGTCTTTAACTACAGCTATTGCATAAACTGGAACCAGAAACAAGTTTTTATGTTACCAAATCACTTACAGCACTGAATTTCGTTTTTGGAGATCAACGGTACATTGTTAGCACATGGTATCAGCAAAGGCCCAGAAAAGTTTTTATTACAGTCTTTTCGTTGAGTAATATTTAAATATAATTTATGTTATATAAATATTACATAAATTGTTAATATATTGTCTTATATGTATTTAAATAATATTTCATCAGTTACATGCATGTTGCATTCTACAATGAAATAGCATCATTACCCGGAGCTATTTTGTTTTCTGGCCTCCCTCAAAATTATACCTCCTTAATGACTGCAGTAACATTGTATCTGAATTGAAAATTTGAAATCTAAAATTTCAGTAGCACTTAAAATGAAACACAAACAAAATTGATTAAAGATGTCTCCTTGGAAAATTTCCTAAATATGTACTTATGTTTCTTTTCTGTTTAGGTTGCTCTCTGTGACTCCCTTTTCTTTTTTTCTTAACATATGTTAGTCCCATTCAATTTCTCTCTCAGTCCTCCACTAACACTTCCTCTCAATTCCGACTTAATCTCCTATCTGCTTTCCCATTAACCTTTAATACACACACTTGCTACCTCCTCTTTACTTCCTATCTGGCCCATTCATCTCTCATTTCTTTCCTAATATAATAGATGTGAGAGAGGAAACTCAAGTCTCTATAAAACAAATACAAAAATTAAGGTCTCAGAGATTAGAAAACAGTATAACTCAATTGCACTACTTGAAAACAAACATATTTATATCATTTTTTTCTCAGATCTTTTTTCACCTTTTTTTCCTAGACCAATATTTTAAGAAAAAAAAAAAGTCATGTACTAATCTTTAATTCTTCTTTGCTCCATCAACTGCAATTTCTCTAAACGTCCCTTGAAATCACCTGTTTGAAAGATTTAAGTATATCTGGAATTTATCGTTGTACCTCTAGCACATACTAGAGTGATTGCCACAAAGTAGGCCTTCGATGAGTGATGAACAGAACTGAAATAAGTAAGTTTAAGACTTGATAGGAAAGTAAATGGTTAAATTAAAGGGGAAACTGCTGTTCATACTAGCTGGCATGAGGATAGAGTTGGATGAGGGCAGGCAGTCAGTACTCACAGCTTTATCCTGCTATCCAATCCCTCACTCTTCTCTCTGATTATCTTTTCCCATATCACCTAGGCTGTCTATAGTTACAGACTCAAAGACTGCAGCAGCTGAGGCTGCAATGAGTTGCTTGGTTTTGATCCCTAAGTAAGTGGTGACTCAAATCTAACATTCACCTAAAACAAAAATCTAAATTTAAAACTCTCTTTAATGATTTTTCTATTATTCCTATCTCCTTGTAATAGATTTTAATGCACATTGTCTGAATGAAATCCTCACATACTCTCCATACAACTTGAATTCATATGAAGTTAGAAGTGCAAGTAATGCTACAGATCACACAGGACAGTGGTTTTCAAAATGGACTTTTTCAGGGGCTCCTTTCAGGAGTTTTGAGTTTCCCACTCCCTTCTCCACACTTTAATCAGAGAAAATCTGGTTTACTTTATACGTTTGACTTCAGTGTGCATTTTTATTTGAAGAAAGAAATCTGTTATCATAAATTGTGAAATCAACCAAGCTAATTCAACCCTATCATCTAAAAATGAAAAAAAAAAAAAAATCAGAACTAGGAACATCAATAACTGACACTTCAAAAACAAGCTGTTAGCAGAACCAAAATGTGAACCAGGGAAATAGCAATGAAGGTCCTTAATTCACTAGGAATAATCTTTTTCTGGTTTACTATATTTGAGAGTATAGAATGGTTGACAGAAAATGTATGTTGGACAATGTAGTAAAGAAATTATTCTACTATAAATTTTAGCACTACTCAGAGTAAATCTCATTCCAAAAGTTAATTAATTCAATTTTTGAATTAACATATACTAAAAAAACGAAAGACATGTAAGACAATATGTTTTACTTGGTTAATAAATAAACTAATTTCATATCAGAGAATAGAAACCCATATATGATGGAATGGAGGCATGTGGTCAGAGCAGACAACACAGTCATGTGTCACTTCAGATGTAGATACATTCTGAAAAATGCATTGTTAGGTGACTTTGTCATTGCACGCACAGAAGACATTTACACAAACCTAGATGTCATAACCTATTACTCATAGGTTACAAACCTATATAGCATGTATGTGGTACTGAATGCTGCAGACAATTATAACATAGCAGTAAGCATTCATGTATCTAAACATATCTAAACAGAGAAAAGGTACAGTAAAAATCCGGTACCGGGGATAAAATATGGTGCACCTGTAAAGGGCACTTAACCATGAATGAAATTTGCAGGACTGAAAGTTGCTTTGGGTGAGTCAGTGAGTGAGTGGTGAGTAAATGTGGAGGCCTAGGACATTACTACCCCTTACTATAGACTTTATAAACCCTGTACGCTTAGGGTACATTAAATTTATTTTTTAATTAATTGCCCTATGATATTACAATGGCTATGATGTCACTAAATGATACAAATTTTTCAACTCCCTTATAATCTTATGGGAGCACCATCATATATACTGTCCATTATTGACCAAAATATTGTGTGGTGCAAGATGGTACTTCTAAAGACACCCAAATCATATTAATGTTGGTGACTGATAAATACTCTGTGATAACAATCAGGAGTAAGTACAGGTTGAGATAGGCAGCTTAACTCTTAGAGTTCACTATGGTCAATTCTAAAATAGAACGGAACATTCCAATGGGAAAAGCTTAAAGCAAAGAGATAGTCTTTGCATTTGCTCACCAACAAAAATAAGGCCCTGAATCAAAGAAAATTGGTAGCATGAATAGGTCTTCGAATATTATGGATTTGTGGGCATTCTAAGGAACACATACCTTCAGGACTTACCCAACTGTCCTTACCCCTAAGCCATTACACCTGACAACTTAAAAGGGGCCTTTTTTATTAGTTGCTATAACACAAATCATCTTTATTCCTTTTGAATCCACCATACAATAAAAAGACTTTATCCCCTAAGTATAGCAACTTGTTTACTTCCCAACATAGTCCCAATATTTACTATAATTTGATGAGAAATGTGAGAACTTAATCCATCAGATATAAAAACATTCTCTATGTGCTTATATGTGTTGTTCCTATATTCTTTGTTTGTTTTTGTTTTTTCTATTAAGTTTCCTTTACCTGATAAATTTCCATTCTCTTCAGGATTAAGGTCTTCGCATATTCATTGTATTAAAGAAAAAAAGGTCAAAATTTAGATTAAGAGGCATTTATTTTACTCACAGTAAAATTCACACTACATAACATTTTCCAAAACATGTGTGGAATAAAGCAATCTGGGCTGTAGCACACAGTTTAGCCATATTGTTAAGGGTTATCATTGGTACCTTAATAAGGAATTTATACAGTATCATCCATCATATATAAATATTATAGCAAACTCTAAGCAATTCTCAATATAGAATTCAGATTCAATTAATCTTCATATATATATTTACATATATAAAGCTTAAAGATAAAAAACGTACTTTAAATATTGTTAAAGATGGCTACCTGAACTAACTCAATTTTGTTCCTCAGAAGGAGAATCAAGAGGAATAAAATAAAATAACATGTCATAAAGAAAATGCTGAATACTCTAGTTATAGCACAGCATTAAATGAATGGTAAGGAAGCAGAAAAAAAATAATCTTTTGATTTTAAATTTTAATGGACTAGATTACTAAAATTTATTTTAATTTCCAATTTTACCAATATTCTGTTCTTTCTTTTCTAAAAATCTGAAAATTTTGACATTTCCTGCAAATGGACTTAGAATGAGACATCCTCCAGGTCACATGACTTGTTTTGTTTGTTTTCTTTTGTTTCGTTTTTTTCAACCTGTATCTTAAGTTCATGGGGTACATGTGCAGGTTTGTTACCCATGTAAGGTGCATGTTACAGGAGTTTGATGTACAGATTATGTCACCAACCAGGTAATGAACACAGTACCATATAGATAGTTTTTCAATACCCACCCTCCTCCTACCCTTCACCCTCATGTAGGCCCAGTTGTCTGTTGTTACCTTCTTAGAGTCCATATGTGTTCTATGTTTAGCTCCCACTTATAAGTGAGAACATGCAGTATTTGGTTTTCTGTTCCTGTGTTAACTCGCTTAGGATAATGGCCTCTAACTGCAAAAGATATGATTTCATTGTTTTTTAATGGTGGTGTAGTATTTCATGGTATATATGTACCACATTTTCTTTATCCAGTCCACCACTGATGGGCACCTAGATTGACTCCATGTTTTTGCTGTTGTGAATAGTGCTACAATGGACATATGTGTCTATGTGTCTTTATGGTAGAATGATTTATTTTCTTTTGGTTACATATTCAGTAATGGGATTGATGTGTCTAATGGTAGCTCTGTTTAAGTTCTTTGAGAAATTTCCAAACTGATTTCCACAGCAGTTGAATTAATTTACATTCCCACCAGCATTATATAAGCATTCCCTTTTCTCCACAACCTCACCAGCATCCATTATTTTTTGACCCTTTAAAAACAACCATTCTGACTGGTGTGAGATGGTATCATACAGTGGTTTTTATTTGCATTTCTCTAATGATTAGTGATACTGAGCATTTTTTATATGCTTTTGGCCACGTGTATGTCTTCTTTTGAGAAATATCTGCTCACGTCTTTCGCCCATTTTTTAATGGGGTTGTTTGGGTTTTTTCTGTTAATTTGTATAAATTCCATGTAAATTTTGGTATTATACTTTTGTCTGATGTCTAGTTTGTAAATATTTTCTACCATTCTGTAGGTTGTTTACACTGTTGATAGATACTTTTGCTGTGCAGAAGGTCTTTGGTTTAAGTCCCACTTGTCAGTTTTTGTTTTTGTTTTGTTTACAGTTGCTTTTGGAGTCTTTGTCACAAAATGTTTGCCAAGGCCTATGTCCATAATGGCATTTCCTAGATTTTCTTCTAGAGTTTTTAAAGTTTTAGGTTCTACATTTAAGTCTTTAATCACCATCTTTTTGTATATGGTGAAAGGTAATGGTCCAATTTCAGTCTTCTGCCTATGGCTAGCCAGTTGTCCCAGCAAACATTTATTGACCAGGGAATCATTTACACATTGCTTGTTATTGCTGACTTTGTTGGATATCAGATAGTCGCAGGTACACAGATTTATTTCTGGGTTCTCTAACCTGTTCCGTTGGTCATGGTGTCTATTTTTGTAACAGTACCATGCTGTTTTGGTTACTGTAGTCTTAGAGTAAACTTTGAAGTTGGGTAGTGTGATATTTCCAGTTTTGTTCTTTTTGTTTAGGATTACTGTGGATATTCTAGCTCTTTTTTGGTTTCATATGAATTTTAGAGTAACTTTTTCTAATTCTATGAGAAATTATGTTGGTAACTTGATAGGAATAGCATTAAATATGTAGATTGCTTTGGGCAGTATGGCCATTTTAACAACAGTTATTCTTCTTATCCATGAGCATGGAATGTTTTTCCGTTTGTTTGTTTCATCTCTGATTTCTTTCTACAGTGTTTTCTAATTCTCTTTGCAGAGATCCATCACCTTCCTGATTAGTTATATTCCTAGATATTTCATTCTTTTTATGGCTTTTGTTCTTGAGACTGCATTCTTGATTTGGCTCTCAGCTTCAACGTTATTGGTGTATAAGAATGCTGCTGATTTTTGTACCTTGATTTTGTATCCTAAAATTTTGCTGAAGCTGTTTATCAGATCCAGGAGACACTGGACAGAGACTATGGGGTTTTCTAGGTACAGAATCATTATCTGTGAAGTGAGATCGCTTGACATTCTCTCTTTCAATTTGGGTGCCTTAGATTTCTTTTTTTTTTTTTTTTTTTTTTTTTTTTTTTTTTTTTTGCCCGATTGCTCTGGCTGGGGCTTCCAGTACTACATTGATAAGGAATGGTAAGGGCAGACATTCTTGTCATGCTCCATTTCTGAAGGGGAATGTTTCCAGCTTTTGCCCATTCAGTATAATGTTGGCTGTGGGTTTGTCATAGATGTGGCTCTTACTATTTTGAGATATGTTTCTATGATATTTAATTTGTTAGGGTTTTTAACATTAAAGAATGTTGAATTTTATTGAAAGCCTTTTCTGCATGTATTGAGATGATCGTATGGTTTTGTCTTTATTTTTGTTCATGTGATGAATCACATTTATTGATTTGTGCAGATTAAACTAACCTACCATCCCAAGAATAAACCCTACTTGATCATTGTGGGTAGCTTTTTCATGTGCTGCTAGATTCAGTTTGCTAGCATTTTGTTGAGGAATTTTGCATTTAAGTTCATCAGGGATATTGCCCTAAAGTCCTCTTTTTTTTTTTTTTTTTTTTAATCTTTGCCAGGTTTTGGTATCAGAATGATGCTAGCCTCATAGAATGAGATGGGTTAGGGAGGAGTCCCTCCTCCTCAGCTTTCTAAAATAGTTTCAGAAGGATGGCCACCAGCTCTTCTTTGTACACCTGGTAAAATGGGGCTGTGAATCCATCTGGTCCTGGTCTTTTATGGTTGGGAGGCTTTTTTAATAACTAATTTAATTACTGTTTGTTATTTGGTATGTTTAAGGTTTCAATTTCTTCCTGTTCAATCTTTGGAGGTTGTCTATTTCCAGAAATTTATCCATTTCTTCTAGGTTTTTTAGTTTATGTGCATAGAGGTGGTCATCATAGTCTCTGAGGGTTGTTTGTATTTCTGCAGCGTCGATGACAATGTCCGTTTTGTCATTTCTGATTGTGTTTACTTGAATCTTCTCTCTTTTTTTCTGTATTAATCTAGATAGTGCTCTGTCGATCATATTTATTCTTTCAAAAAACAAACTTTCAATTCTGTTGATCTTTTGTATGGTTTCTCACATCTCAATTTTGTTCAGTTCAGCTCTGATTTTGGTAATGTCTTTTTCTGCTTGCTTTGAGGTTGATATGCTCTTGTCTTTCTAGTTCCCCTAAGAATGATGTTAGGTTGTTGATCTTTCTAACTTTTTGATGTGGATATTTAGCACTATAAACTTTCCTCTTAACATTCCTTTACCTGTGTCCCAGAGAGTCTCATAACTTGTATCTTTGTTTTCATTAGTTTCAAATAATTTCTTGATTTTGTCTTAATTTTTTAACTCAAAAGTCATTCAGTAACAGATTGTTTAATTTCCATGTAACTGTATGTTTTTTTGAGATCTTGATTTCTATTTTTATTGTGCTGTGGTTTGAGAGTGTGGTTGGTATGATTTCTGTTTTTCTGAATTTGTTGAATTTTCTGTGGTCAAGGTTTCTAGTCATCCCAAGAAAATATTTTTATTTCATCAAATTATTTGTTTTGTGCACTTTGCCCAATGAAAGCTACAGCATATATTTAAAATTATCTGTCCTGAACCATCTCAACTCGTTTCACATAACACCAACATAAAGCTATAAAACAGATTAATAAAACCTACCTTCTAAGAAGAAATCACAATTAAAACTAAAGATACATTACTATCAAAACCATTCTGATTAAACATGAAATTCACATAACTTCCTTTTCTTACTTCTTCTAGCTCATTGAAAGGGAAGAAGATATTCCAAAAATATTAAGGAAGACACAAATTGATTAGATGTGGAGTCTGAAGAATGAATTATTTCAGATGATTCTCAAATATCTGCCCTAAATAATTGGGGAAATGTAATTTCTGTGATGAATAAAGACCAATGACATTCTGATTCGATTTCCATTCTAGAAAAGTCAAAGCTATAGGGACATAGAACAGATCAGTGGTTGCCAGGGGCTAGAGGTGGGGGAAGAGGTTTGATGTAAAGGGCAGCATGAGGTAATCTTTAGAAATAATGAAACTATTCTATATATTGATTGTGGTGGTGTTTATATGTTTCTATGTAATGCTCAAAACACATACAATTGTACATTAAAAAGAGTAAATTATACTATATGTAAAAGAAAACTGAAATAAAGTAAAAATAAGCAGTGCTTGGCAATGAATTATTTTAAGTGGAGGTGTATCTTTAGAATTAGATGAGTGCCAGAATTATCACAGAGGAAAATAACTAATTAATAGAGCACTGGAATAGAAATTAAACTAGAGCAAAGAAAATAAGATTGTTGCAGACTAGAAACAAGAAGAAAGTAAAAATATTAATTTAAAAGTGAAAGACATATAGTGAAGGTGATATCATCTAGCATCTCCCCAGGTGTCTTGTGTTTGAAAATTACTTCTGCTTTTCTACTTTTATACTTCATCAAAAAGTCATTTCCAGAGAGCGGCTGGTCTCATTTGGTCTTGTTCTGATTATCTGGTTAGCAGAATTTTCACTGTTGAGTATAGAAAGACATACATGAGAAATGTAATCTAAGGTAGAGAGCTCAGGCAAATTTGATAGGATACACAGTTTAGAAAACGAAATAACATTTACCGCATTCTGGTCTTCCACTCTACTGAATGAATCAGGCTTGCTGAATTTGTTTGTTAAAGTACCTAGACCTGTAACAACCAAGTTAAGAAGGAGACTATGGTCTTGGAGTACATTCCCTGTACATACCACTGTCAGTGAGAGTTAGAAAACTGACCCTGTGCTTCCTCTACAGGACTCAAACACTCTGCTTCCCACTCCCACTCTCCTCTCCCCTCAGCAGTCACAGCCTTGCCATCACTGCATTTGGAACATCAAGATTAATGGCATTATATTCCTTTTTCCCTGCTAGTTGAGAACTAATCCTAATTCAGCTCTGATCTCTGTCTCTTCTGACCAAGCACTTTTCTCCATTTCTTGCCTCTGGTTTTATGACAAAACTCTTTCAAGGAACCTATGCATAGCAGTCCTCTGTTTTTGTTGTTGTTGTTGTTGTTTGTTTGTTTGTTTGTTTCTTCCTATTCTCTCTTAAATCCATTAAATTAATTTCTACCACCACCACTGCAAAGAAGCCCTTATCAGCTTCAGCAATGTACTAGTGAAGGTTCTCTAGAGGGACAGAACTAATGGAATATATATAGGGGATTTTATGAAGTATTAACTCACACTATCACAAGGTCCCACAATAGTCCGTCTGCAGACTGAGGAGCTAGGAGTGCCAGTCCTAGTTCCAAAACTGAAGAACTTGGAGTCTTCTGTTCCAGGGCAGGAAGCATCCAGCACGGGAGGAAGACGTAGTCTGGGAGGCTAAGCCAGTCTCTCTTTTTACATTTTTCTGCCTGCTTATATTCTAGCCACACTGGCAACTGATTAGATTGTGCCCAACCAGATTAAGTAAGGGTGGGTCTGCCTTTCCCAACACACTAACTCAGTAATTGGGGGAATATAATTTCTGTGGGGAATGTAACCTCTTTTGGCAACACCCTCACAGACACACCCAGGATCAATACTTTGTATCTTTTAATCCAGTCAAGTTGACACTATTAACCATCACAAGCAATGACCTTCATTTTACTAAATCCTATAGTCCCTCCTCAGACTTTATCCTGTTTTACCAGTCAACAATAATTGACATAGTTAATTATTCTCTCCTCAAATTTGGTTTTTAAGTATAGCTTCCGAAACCTCACACCCATGTGGATTTCCTCCTACGTTTTTGTCCACTGCCTGTCAAAGTTTTCATCTCTGATTTCTAAATTTTGGAATGTTCTGAGGCTCAATCCTTGAACTCATCTTCTATTCAGTCATTGTAATGATAGTGCCATCTACTTTATGGCTTCCTATACCACATATTTTTACTGACAACTTGTAAATTTATGCCTTTTACCTGGACTCCCCATGAATGATAAACCCATATTTTCAAGAACTTTGACATCTTTACTTAGTTGTTTAATTGTACCTCAAGCTTAACACATTTAAAACTCATCTATGATATTCTCCTAGAACTGTTCCTCCTACTGTCTTCCCATCTTAGTTAATGGCAACTGCACTCTTCCAGTTAAAAATCTTGTCATTCTTGACAAATCTTTCTCTCAACTCCATATCTATTCTGATAACAAATCCTATGGTCCTGAATTCCAAAAATGTTCAGAATTTTATCATATCTCAATTTCATCTGTTAACTTAGTTCAAACCACCAGTACCTCTTACCAGTATTATGTCAGTTAGACTTCTACAAGTCTCCCTGTTTCAGTGATATAATCCTTCAGTAGATTCTCATTTAGCACCACAGTGATCCTTTTATAACCTAATCCCTATCATGTCACTCCTCTGCCAAAACTCTCCAACTAGCTTTCATCTCAGAATAAAAGCCAGTCCTTAAAATGGTCTTCAGGCCCTAAATAATCTGGGAGCCATTACCTGTCTGAATATGTCAGGTCCTACAGTTTCCCTCATTCACACGGCCACGGTCACCAAATTCCTTGCTGTTTCTTTTAGAGTCTAGATCTGCTTTACATATGCTGCTGAGTTTACACATTCTATTTCCTCACTGGAGTTTTTCCCACAGTCTGATGGTTAGTTTACTCACTTCATTTGGCTCTTCATTCAAAAGTCACTTTTTCAATACAGTCTTCTTTGGCTACTCAAGCTAAAATTTAAGCAAACAATCATGTTTCATCGGTTCTCTCAGCTTTATGTTTTCCCCTTAGCATATATATTTGTTGTCTTTATATGGTTTATTGTCTATCTGTCACAGCAGAATTTAAAATTCATAGGAATAGATTTATTTTTAGTCTTTTTTTATTCATTACTGTACTACCAGGACCCAAGACAGACAGTTCTTGGCACATAATAACACTCAACATTCGTTGAATGAATGAATAAATGTGTGAATAAACTTGGTATCTAGTTTACAAATAAAACAAATAAGTATAACATTTTATTCTAATAGTGATTTTATACAAAAGTTTTACAAATGGTTCTTTATTATTGAAATCTTTTAAGCAGTTACTATGTATGGCAGATAGAAAATTAGGACTTTAGAAAGCCAGAAACTAGGGCTGTACACATGTATATATGGGCTTTCATGAAGAGAAAAAGCCCACATCTCAATGGGTTAACTTCAGAAGTTTGTTTCTCACTCATGTAAATCCAATGTGGGTCAGTGCGGGTTCTTGAATACTCATTGGCTCAGGAATCCAGGCTCCCTTCACTCTGGGATGGAATCATCTCAACATGAAGCTTTCACGATTTTCATGACTCTTAGAACCTGAGAAGAGACAACATGGAGTTTCCTAACCAGATCTTAAATTCCTCAACGTGTAAGTGACAGTTATCACATTTCATTGGCTAGAACTAGTCTTAGAGCTTTACCGTGCAGCCAGGATAAGAGTTCATTAGTTAAAATATATTCATGAATAAAATAATATGTAAACTTCAAATGGTATATGTTCAGGAAATAATCCATAAGAAAAAAATTTTAAAAATTTCAAACTATACCAGGGAGTAGAAGGAAGTAAACATTGAATTTAATTACTGCAGTAAATTGAACGTAATTACTGCAGTAAATCAGTGAGGAGTAAAATTTTTAATTGGACCTTCAAGATGAAAGTAAAATGTGCCAAATGAAAAGACAGTTTAAAATTATTCCAAACAGAATTACTTTAATATTCTACTTTATTTGGCTTTTATGCTAGCCAAATTACATTTTAATGTTTCTGATCAATGGTTAGAGACACTGAACATGATTGAAAATGTAGTAATCTTATTTGTTTGTTCCCCCTAGATTAACACAACTGTGAATAGATTATGAGTATTCATTTTAAATATGCGGTGTAGCTTAGTAACCCTCCAAATGTAGATTTATACAAGTTTCTCTAAATTTTAAGAACTCTTCTTAACATATTCTCTAAAAATATGCATAAGCCTGGGCAACATAGTAAGACCTCATCACTACAAAAAAATTTAAAAAGTTAGTCAGACATTATGGTGTGCACTTGTAATCCTAGCTACTCAGGAGGCTGAGGTGAGAAAATTGCTTGAACCCAGAAGGTCGAGGTTGCAGTGAGCTGTGATCGTACCAGTGCACTCAAGCCTGGACAAGAGGACAAGACATTGCCTAAAATTAAATTAATTTAAATTAAATTAAATTAAATTAAATTAAATATATGCATAAGATCTGCAATTATTGGCAATAATATCTTAAAAATAGTTGGAGATTTTTATGATGAAAGTAATTTAACTGTTATAATAACCATAACAACTAGTATTATGTGAAATTTAGCTAGTACATAATAATTTTATTCCCTATAAAAAGTTTATTGCCAAATTGGCATATAAAGTTGTTAAAGTTATTCAAATTGGATGCAACTGGTAAATCTGAATCGAATCTAAATGTCTCATTGTATCATGTGAGGCTAAATTATCAATATGCCATGCTATAATGAATAAGGATCCATCACAGAGCACATCCAAAGATTTCATTATAGCTCAATCTGACTTCTAATGTATTTTTATGGCATATCAAAATAATAGACTTGCAGAAAGTGTTCTAGAGTTGAAAATGCAGAGAAAATATGTAACCATTCACTTCATTTTTAACTGTTTCTCATAATGTTTACAAATTTCTCAAGTATTAAAATATTATTGTCTTCTTAATTGCAAATTATCAAGTAAAGATTTTAATATAATTCTTTTAGTGTAGAATAGGCACTCATCATCCTACTCCACACATTTCCATAGACATGAAAAAATTTTGCTTTGCTTCCCAGAATAAAAAAAAAATTTACAAAACATTTCCAGTTCTTCTGTCTTGCCCATCAATGTATCTTTTTTAAAATCTATAATTAGGGTTAGAGCAGAAATTAGAATTAAGAGAAGGATCTCTGTCAGTCTTCCATTTCTAAACACTGATTTTAGATTGGCTTTAAATCTTAATCATTTACAGAAACTTGAGGCCGGAAGTTTATATACAAATCATCAATATAAAGTTATACTATTATTGTTAATTACTAATATGTTAATAAAGTAAGGTCTTACTTCTAATGAAGATGGAGAAAGAATATGTTTTAGCACTTTAAATTTTGTTTTTAGGCCGAGTGCAGAGGCTCACACCTGTAACCCCAGCACTTTCGGAGGCCGAGGCAGGGAGATCACCTGAGTTCAGGAGTTCAAGAACAGCCTGGCCAACATGGTGAAACTCTGTCTCTACTAAAAATACAAAAATTAGCTGGGCGAGGTGACCCATGCCTGCAATCCCAGCTACATGGGAGGCTGAGGCAGGAGAACTGCTTGAACCCAGAGGCAGAGGTTGCAGTAAGCCGATATCACTCCACTACATGCCAGCCTGGAACACAAGAGCAAAGAATAATAATAATAATAATAATAATAATAATAATAATAATAATAATAATTGCTTTTAGTAATCTTACATACTACCATAAAACATATTACCTATGTCTTAAGCTGATTTTTGTTGCAAAGAACATGCATATTTGCTGTAAAGTTATTTTCCTGCCTAAGATCGCGCTCAAATTGTCCCTATGAAAATAAAGTGTTCATTATAACATGTGAAAAGTAAGTTAGATTTGCATTACACTGATCATTAGTGATGCTGAGCATTTTTTCACGTCTTTTGACCATTTGTATATCTTCTTTTGAGAATTGTCTATTCATGTCCTTAATCCACTTTTTGATGGTACTTTTTTATCTTGATAATTTGTTTGAGTTTGTTGTAGATCTAATCCTTGGTCAGATGTATAGATTGTGAAGATTTTCTCCCACTCTGAGGGTTGCCTTTTTACTATGTTGACTGCTCCTATTGCCGTGCAAAAGCTCTTTAGTTTAATTAAGTCCCAGCTATTTGTCTTTGTTTTTATTGCATTTGCTTTTGGGCTCTTGGTCGTGAAATCATTGCCAAAGCCACCATCTAGAAGGGTTTTCTGATGTTATCTTCTCAAATTTTATAGTTTCAGATCTTAGATTTAAGTCCTTGATCCATCTTGAATTGATTTTTGTATAAGGTGGGAGATGAGGACCCAGTTTTATTCTCCTACATGTGACTTTCCAGTTATCCCAGCACCTTTTGTTGAATAGGATGTCTTTTCCCCACTTTATGTAAGTATTTGGATGCAGCATAACCTTACTCCTGCAAGAATAACCATAATAACAAAAACTAAAAATAACAGGTCTTGGCATGGATGCGGTGAAAAGGGAACACTTCTACACTGCTGGTGGGAATGTAAACTAGTACAACCACTATAGAAAACAGTTTAGAGAGTCCTTAAATAACTAAAAGTAGAACTACCATTTGTTCCAGCAATCCCACCACTGGGTATCTACCCAGAGGAAAATAAGTCATTATATAAAAGAGATACTTGCATAAGCATGTTTATAGCAGCACAATTCACAATTGCAAAAACGTGCAACCAACCCAAATTCCCATCAATCAATGAGTGGATGAAGAAACTGTGAGATATGTGTGTGTGTGTATATATAATATATATATAGTACATATATGTATATCTATGTATGTGATAGATATAGTATATATAATATATAATGGAATACTACTTAGCCATAAAAAAAAGAGTAATTAATGGCATTCACAACAACCTGGATGAGATTGGAGACTATTATACTAAGTGAAGATGGAAAAACCAAACATCATATGTTCTCACTCATAAGTGGGAGCTAAGCTATGAGGATGAAAAGGCATAAAAATGACACAATAGACTTTGGGGACTCAGGGGGAAAGGTTGAGAAGGGGGTGAGGGATAAAAGACTACAAATAGTGTGCAGTGTATACTGCTTGGGTGATGGGTGCACCAAAATCTCACAAATCACCACTAAAGAACTTACTCATGTAACCAAACACTATCTGCTCCTAAATAACCTATGGAAATAAAAAAGTTAAAAAAAATAGTATAGACAGTCTTTTAACCTGTTTAGTCAAAAGGTCACAATAAACTCTTCTGAATATCATATTTAAATGTCTAGATTTCAGAGAAAAATAGAATAGACATTTTAACTTACCTTTCTGCCAACTAATCCATACTACATTTCTCCAGTTGATTGTCAGGTATTTGTATTATTTTGAAGAAAATGTGTGTTCAGTATAAAAGATACTCTTTCAGTAAATTTAAAATGCAAAATAAATAATATTCTTTGTGTTGGTTACTCAAGATTAGATTTAAAATGTCTGAGCATTGGAATCATGCATTCATATAATTTATCTTCTAGTGTTACCTTTTTTCTCCAAATGAATTTAGTACAAGAGTTTAAGACCATTTTGGGCAACATAGTGAGAGCCTATATCTACAAAGCTTTTTAAAAAATTAACTGAGTGTGGTGGTACACACCTGTAACCCAGCTACCCGGGAGGCTGAGGCAGGAGAATCACTTGAGCCTGGGAGGTCGAGGCTGCTGTGAGCCATGATCATGCCACTGCACTCCAGCCTGGGTGATAGAGCAAGGCATTGTCTCAAATAATGATGATGATGATGATAATAACAATAATAATAATAATAATAATAATAGCAAGAATGTCTGTTTGGTTTGATCCAGTCTTTCTTTTATTTTTGAGTTTCAGCACCAATCTTTTCTTACTGGAACACTATAACCTGCAAAATGGACCTCAGATACTCTAAGTGTGATAATCATGCTAAAACGTATGGTTACTCTTCTTTGTAATATCCTTTACTGGCTCCTCACAGCCTTCATTCCTGAAAGTAGGAAGGCCTTTCAGTTTTTGAGGTTGGTTTTGAAACTCTCATAACCGTCTGGAGAGCTAAGAGGACTCATAGTGAGTCCTTATACAAAGGACTATGTGTAACTAGTTAGTACTTATTCTAAACTCCACACTGTAGAATCAAGGAATTAAGAAAAACAAATCTTTTATTTTCTGAGTTATATAGTTTAACTCACCTGGGTAGAAAATAGATGAATTAAGGAAAATAATCTGGAAATAAAAATGTCTATATTTTGCTTTTATTATTCACCTTTGGTTCCTCTAAGAATATCCTGTATAGTTTTAGGGAAAGAGATCCTAACATCTCTAACTTCTCTTCCAAATCTTATCTTCTACAATGTAGTAATTATATGAATGTTACATTCTTATATTTTAGTTAGTTAGACCTCAAAATTGTGTACTTTAAATGATACCTAAGATATGGAAAAAGTAATATAAAAGGACCTTAAATTGGTTATCCTCAAGAAGTTTGCAAACTTTCTAAAGTGTATATCTCAATAAAGAAATGATTCAAGGTGGAAGAGAATCAAGTCCTTGACTGTGAGGAAGACTACTCTTGAAGCTAAGATAGAGTTGCATGGAAGGCCTCCAGGAAGAAATGCAACCTCAGTCTTTGAAGAATGTCTAGGCTACAGACAGTTGAGGAAAATAGAGCCAGGGTTGTGGCAGGTGGAAAGAAGCAAAGGCACAATGTTGCAATGTTGTAATGTTGTAATGACCATTAGAAGACCTGACTAATCAGAGAGGAGTCAGCCTTCTGTGTAGTAGGTAATAAATTTGAGTGGTGTGATGCTTAATTTTATATGTCAATTTAACTGGGGCATAGGATGCCTAGCTATTTTGTTAAACATTGCTGGGTATGTCTTTTTTTTTTTTTTTTTTTTTTTTTATTTCTTTGAGATGGAGTCTTGTGCTGTCTTCTAGGCTGGAGCACCATGGCGCAATCTTGGCTAACTGCAACCTCCGCCTCCCGGATTCAAGCTATTGTCCTGCCTCAGTCTCCTGAGTAGCTGAGATTACAGGCACCTGACACCATGCCCAGCTAATTTTTTGTATTTTTAGTAGAGACAGGGTTTCACTATGTTGGCCAGGCTGGTCTTGAACTCCTGACCTTGTGATACTCATGCCTCGGCCTCCCAAAGTGCTGGGATGGGTGTGTCTTTCAAGGAGTTTCTGGATGAGATTAGCATTTGAATCAGGAGTAATCAGTTGAGTAAAGAAGATCTGCTCTCATTAATGTGAGTGACATGATCCCATTCATTGAGGCCCAAATTAACACAAAGACATAAAGGAAGAGAAAATTGACCCTCTCTTTGTGCCTGACTCAACTGGGACATCAGTTTTCTCCTACACTCTAAGACTGCTACCAGTTCTCCTGGTTCTCAGGACTTTGAACTCAGACAGACTGGAATTTACATCTCTGGCTCTCATAGGTCTCGAGCTTACTCTCTGCTGATCCTAGGAACTTCTCAACCTCCATAATTGTGTGAGTTAATTCCTTATAATAAATAAATATAAATGGAATATGTGTGTGGTGTGTGTGATGTGTGTGTGTGTGTTCATTGGTTTTCTTTCTCGGAAAAACCCCAATACAAGTGTAGAGGTGGAGCTAAGATTGATACAAATGATACTACTGATACGAATGAGATGAAGACGGATAATCAAACTAAAGTGAGGAAGATTATGCTGAGAAGCCTTTCAGAGAAAAGTCAGGAGTTAAAAACACATTAGTGGTGGCAAGAATTTTATTAAAACTGAGAAATAAATGAAACCTCAAAACAGTAGAGCCATCCAAATGAAAAGGCTTTTTTTTTTTTTTTTATCAGTAACAGATCAACTGTGTGATGTTTCAGTGTATTCTCCAGATCCACAGTTCTTTCAATGTACACATGTAATTAATTTATCTGTTTTGTACAACTTATTCTTGCCAATGTTTATTTTGACTGTAAACCTAAAATAGAATAGGGTTTATAGTATTTAACCTGTTGTACATATAAAATGAGTACACAGAACATTTTTGTGTGAGTATGTGACATTCTGAAACATGAATTTTGAAATAGTTCAGGAATTTTTCTCATATTCAGAGTATATATCTGTTTATTAGCTCAGTAATATTTACCAGACCCAACTTCCCTGTTACCATTGTTTTGCTTCCACAGTCAAAACAACAAGTAGGGAAGCAGCAGAACAGTGAGGCTCTATGAATGCAATTAATTGTGAGTCAGGATCTGGGTGCTGGGTGAACAATTAGGCACTTAGGTGGTGTATGCCAAATGAAAACAAGAGACCTCACATGTTTCAGATTTTCATGGGTCAATTTCACCCGTGAAGTCATCAGAAAGGCATTTATTTATAAATAGTTCCAATTCAGCTTACGTATTATAATCATTTGACAAAAAATTAATAAGATCTTTGTAAAATAATAAAGTAAATAAATAGCAATCAGAATTGTAGGAGTTTGACTAGATTATCCGGAAGTTGCTTCTCCTAAAGTTTCTCTGCCTGCGCTTCCAATTTTATTTCAAAGTTATCCAAAGAATAGTATCCATCTGTCTGGATCATAGGAGATCCTGTATTTGAATTCCAGAGAAGCACACATGTATTTACACGTTGTGTATTTTATGGAGATATCTTATACAGATACTCTGTAATAAGCTATTAATATGTCTCTCATTAGGACATATGCATAACTGTATATATAATTACCATATTGTTCATTTTAAGTTGGATATGTTTGAATTTAGGCAGCATTAATCTATAGAATACAAATTAAATATTAAAGTATAATTAAAATTAAATAATTTTAAAACAGCATAGTTTATATTAAAAAGGATAAAAGTATGCATGTACTTATGAAACACATCATGTATTAAAATTGGTTTTCCCCATTTAACCTGCAAATATTCTATTGTAACTCTTAATCAATAAACAAAACTCTTTGTAATTGGGTATTTACCTCGATCTTTAGTACTTTAATTTATTAAACACGCATGCAGTAACAACTACATGCCAGTACTATTAAATTATTTTTATGCCTCTCTAACATCCATCCTCCCCTTTTCTGGTGACAATAAACCAAATGTCTTTAGGACTCAGCTCTCTCCTATTTTTGACCTATTGTTAATAACTGTTTTCTCAAACTCTCTTTTTAAATTGTAGCTATCAATCTGTGTTAGTAATTTTTTATTTGCATTATTTTGCCTCTATATTTTCCTCATAGCATTATTATTAAAAGTGTTGTTGTTCATCTCTCTGCATTTAAAAATAATGGGGGCTGGGCATGGTGGCCCACACCTGTAATCCCAGCACTTTGGGAGGCCAAGGAGGGCAAAGGTAGGTCAGGAGTTGGAGACCAGCCTGGTTAACATGGAGAAACCCCATCTCTACTAAAAATACCAAATTAGCTGGGCATGGTGGTGCATGTCTGTAATCTCAGCTACTCAGGAGGCTGAGGCAGGAAAAATGCTTGAACCTAGGAGGTGGAGGTTGCAGTGAATTGAGATCACGCCACTGCATTGCAACCTGGGTCACAGAACAAAACTCCGTCTCAAAAATGAATACATAAATAAAAATAAAAATAAAGGTGAGCAATTATATCAGTAGTTTTTAGAAATCAAAGAGATTCAAAAATTCTCATAATCTAAATTTTAATAATGACAGAGAGCATACACGGAGCACAGCAGAGACTAGGTATATTCATTAGAGAAAAAAAAAGGAAAATATAACCTAGACATTGCCTGTTTAGTGAGTGAAACCAAGTTTAATCCACTAATTCTCATTCAACTCAGGGGAGTTTAAATGTTTTCTATAATGGTTGGAATGAAAGAAAATGGGAGATTTGGTGAAGTGGAAAAAAATTGCCAACTACCACTCAAGCTACAAATAGTTGTCTTCATGCCATTTACTCTTTTTAAGAAACATTTTGAAAAGTCCAAATTACTCAAAATCATTCTATCCACCTTGGAAATGATCAAGTAGAGGTCAATTTGCCCAGACCATGTAACATTCTAAAGAAAGTTTGGAAGCTGTCTTTGAGCACAGTAAAAGGGAATCAGAGAGAAGTCCGGAATAGAATAGCTTTAATACAGGCCACGTGTAATGGAGGGAGAGCTGTTTCAGAAAAAATTGAGAAGTGATTACAATTTCCTTGCATTTAGTGTTTTTTTGGTGTATGATCTCTGACCTCTACTTTACCCAACATAACTTTCTGGAGGGCCTATTAAATTAAAAAAAAAAATAAAAAATCCACCAAATGCTGGAAGAAGCAAAGACAAAATATGTAGATATCCTGTCTAAAAGAGCCTAACATTGAAAAATGGGGCCTCCATCCTATTTATTCATTTATTCATTGATTAAATACCTAGCTGCTAAAGATTCAGAAATAAAGGAAAATGTATTTCAAGGTTCTTACCATGAGAAAATTCAATTAGTAGGAGCCCTCCGGGGTAAAAAAGTATGTAAACGAAAGTTTTAGAGATAAGAAAATATACTAGAGAGTGACAGTAGATGGAACCAGAATTTCTGTCCAGTGGGAGGAGAATGATCAATTAAGGTGCCAAATTTAGTAAGGCAGTTATGAAATAACATGGATGCTTAAGCAGCAGCAGCAGCTTAGGGCTTTGTAAAAATAAAGCAATTGTCAGCTGTCCTCCAACTGGAATCCGTGTGACAATATAGCTGAGCCTTATTAGCACCTATTTCAAAGAAAAGGAAAAAATCCATTTTTTAAGTTTCAAATCTACAATTGCCACATAATTTTCATTTTCTAACTAGAAATTTTTTTTACAAAAATAGACTTCTTCAATTTCCTGTTAACCATGTGTTTATTTACACATCCTACAAAAACTTGATAAAAGATAGAAATAAATACAAATGGATGATGGAAAATAGAAACAAAATCTTGACACAATATAAAGGGTTTAATTAAAGATAATTTATTGAAGAGACTGCTTACATATGTGAGAGCACACTTAAGGGAACAATAATGAATGGTGAACACCCAGGGGCCAGAACAGTGAAATGTTATTACCAACTGTAATTCTAAAGGGCAAGAAGAAGGAATGTGTCTTCAGGAGTTTGGAAAGGACTGGATCCATGAAAAGGAGCCTCTGGATAGCACTTGTTGCCATTGTGAAATGCAGTCCTTGCGGAAATCCCAACCAGTCAAAGACAGTGTGAAGTAACTACCCACATCTTGCTCATTGCCTGCTCATTCCTCATGCCAGCACTTCCCATTAGCCAAACCCAACCAGAAGCCAGAATGCAAGGGAGTTTACCTGCCGCAATGAATAGAAAGGCAGCCTCTTGTGTTGTAGAGAAAAATAAAGAAAGACGGAAAACTGATCTGGGAATACAAAGCATGGCAGAGATTAGCCAACACACAAGGAATAACAGACTTCAGCTTCAGCTTTCTTTCATCTGTGAATTTGTAATCTTTCATACTGGCTAGACTGAACTACATTTCCCAGAATTTCATTTTGTGTATGTTTCCAGTTAGAGTGGGCCATGAGAGAATTCTCTGGGAAGATACAGAGAACAGATATCACATTATATGCCTACTATGTGGCCATTATACTGGGTAAAGTATAAATAAGGTTACAGAAATTAAACCTCACATTTGGAAAATAGGGTACCCCACAGCAATTGTCAAACCCTGCTGGATAGGAACCCAGGAGGTGGAGCTTGCGGTAAGCTGCGATCATGCCACTGAACTCCAGCCTGGGTGACAGAGCGAGACTCCGTCTCAAAAAAACATAAGTAACAATAATGGGGAACAATTATGTCAATGGTTTTTAGAAATCAAAGAGATTCAAAGATTCTCATAATCTAATTTTAATAATGAAAGAGAGCACACATGGAGCACAGCAGAGAATAAGTATATTCGTTAGAGAATAAACAAAGGAAAACGTAACCTAGATGTTGCCTGTTTGAGTGAAGCCAAGTTTAATCCACTATTTCTCATCCAACTCAAGGGAGTTTAAGTGTTTTAAATAATGATTGGAATGAAAGAAATTCCATTCCTCACCAGTGGAGAAAATTCCTTGACTCTCCTATCAGCTACTTGACTGTAGTTGGCATTACAGCTTGGGGTCCCTCTTAGAGACTGCACTGCTTTTATAGCACTCTTTCTGCTTATGCAGATTGGGGATCCTTTAGAGGTGACCTGATCACAGCTTATGTTAACTAAGCTTGTGGTTTCTCTAGTAATTTAATTGCCTCAAAAACTTAATAGGAATTCAGTTCCCTTGCTTCTGATCACTGGCATATTTAAGTAAACACAAACCATATTCTCTCAAGATACAGTTTATAAATCTGGTAAGTCAGATATTTAATTTTGGGTCTCTGACCTGTGCCATCTGCCTCTCTTGTGAAACAACAGGCTGGGGTAAGAAGTCAACACCACTCATATGATCTTTGGACTATTTTGGCACCTGTCACAGGCTGAGAAATCTGCTTCCTTCAGTTGGTACAAAATAATCAGTAGATTTTGTTTCTTTTTTAAATTTGAGATCCCAAACTATACAACTCTCAGTCAACTTACATTGCAAGCTGTAAGCAGAAAGAACTTCGCAAGTAGGCTAACCTATCTTCACTTTCTCTACATAAAAATATTAATAAAATACATTATTAATATCTTCTAGATCTTATGTAGCTCATTGTCTGTCTTCCAATGCATGGCAGGCAACAGTTTATTACATATTATTCCCTGGCATAATCTTATGCCAACATTTCAGCCTCTAACATTTGTGTCCTCACTCCTGTATTATTTGCAATAAACCAAAGTGATATATTTGTAGCTTTATCCCATACAGCACCCACTTCTGATTTTAGAAATACAAAGGGAAATTTACCAAAAAAGACATCTAAAATAATTTAAAGTTGCTTTTCAGAAGCAAGACTCAGAAAAGAAAATCTAGTTGTCTTTTTTTTTTTTTTACTTCAAATAAAACATTAAATAAAATAATATACCTCTCTACATAAATTCAGCCTAACAGGAGCCAACACAGCCCCCAAAATCAGACTTAAATGTATATAAGAATATAAATTTTGTCCAAACTTGTAAGACTGATTGTAGCGATGATAGACAATAGTGGTATTGTCTAGGGGAGTGGTTCTCAACTGGGACCTCCCCCTATAGTGGTCATTTGGCAATGTCTGTAGACATTTTTGTTGGTAATGACTGGGAGTGAGGATGTGCTACTGGTATCTACTGAATGAAAGTCAGAAACTCTGCTAAATATTCCATAATGCACAGGAGAGTTGCCTCCTCGCATGCCCACAGCAAAGTATTATCCGGTCAAAATGTCAATTAGTGCTGAGGGTGACAAAGTCTAGTCTAGATTCCTTGATTGAAATAAAAAAAAAAAAAAAAAAAAAAAACTAAACTAAACGGATGGGTAGGAGCTATAAAACCATAAACATGGCACCCCTAACCTCCACGTTGAGCAAACAGAGGGTGGATATCTTGGGACAGCAGAACATACAAATAGAAGGTATGATTCTGGCAATAGAGCCTTTAGCATGGAAGCAGAAGTAGAAACACTTCTACATCATTTGGAGGGATTCATATGGCTGCCTATATGGCTGGCCTTGTAAGCCTTGTGGACATCACAAATAATACTGGTCCCAGAATCTGCCAAAGTTTCCTTCAACATTCATATATTAGTTTGTTTGATTAGATGAGGGGCACTGAATTAACATAAAATTCCATTAGTTCAACGTAGGAAAAAAAAAAAAAAAAAAAAACTCCATGCATATGCTCCACCGATGGTAGATCAGTTACTTACTAGAGACTGATTAGTAAAGTAATAAAAGGGAAGAAAAACAATTATTTTGATGGATAGATGAACTCCAGAGTATATATACTAATTTAGTTATTTAATTTTCATTACACTTATGAAAAACTAGAATTTAATACTATGCATATTTCTTTGGGGAGTTTCATTTTTAATTAGATATGACTTGAGCTCACTCTTTTCCCACTGCTGAAATAATATACAAACTCAGTGTGTGTGTGTGTGTGTGTGTGTGTGTGCGCGTGTGTGCATGCTTACAGAGAAGTAGGCTTCTGTATAAACAATTTCTATCTCTTCACACATACACCCAGATGTGTCTTCAGTGCAACACAATAACATAAGACAAAACAAAGGGATATAAGAAATTATTCCAAGGAAATTTATCTATTAAACTAAACATTTTTCTCCTCTCTCCTAGAGTTTGGTTTTAATTTTGTTTACATGATTTTAAATCTTCTTTTATATGAAAAATAAACTTCAAGTTATGATTTAAGAAACAATATACAGGTGATAATTCTAGATATAAACTATTGTTCTTATAATCCTTTTTCAGAGACAAAGGAAAGTCCTTTTTTTTCTTTCAAGACAGAGTAGAGACAGGAAAATCTTCTTAAAAGAACAATTTGTTTATTTTAATAGAATCCGGGTGGGATGCAAAATGACCAGCTAAAGTTATTTACTAAAATAACATTAAGCATTGTGAACCTAAATACACTCTCCCAGATTTTAAAACGAAGGTTTTTTTTTAAAGAAAAAGCAAATGAAAGTTTAAAAGATATAGAATGTCATCAGTAAATCTCAAAAACATAATTTAATAAAGCAAGTTTCAGGTTTTATGTAATTAAATGTCATTTATATGCTTTTTTTTTCAAAAAAGCCATACTACATATGCTATTGGCTACACGCACACAAACACACACAGACACCTTTAAAGGACTGAAGGGATGGATATCAAATTAATGATCAAAGACAGATACAAATGGGGAAGGAAAGAGCAGAGAAGAAGCTGGGACAGGAATGTCACTGTGGAAAATGGAGCATCATCTTTATTTGTAATATTTTACTTTACTTATTAAAAAGTATTTAAATAGATTATTATGAAGTGTTAATTCTCTGTGAAGTATGCAAAGATGTTTGTCATATTGTTTTTTGAGTTTATTGTGCCTTTAAATTTTACTAAATTAAAATTAAAATTAAAAATTAAGGAGGAGAGAGTGTCTGAGATATAAATGTAAATATTCAAACATCAACAAAAATGATCGTAATCATAGCATAGTTGAGGGTCCATACAACCACACATAGTCATGGGTGAACTACGGAATGTTAAAGACAGAGGACCAAGAATTGAAGCAAGAGATATACGCAAGATGGTTTATAAGAAATAGACTGCCGGGCACGGTGGCTCAAGCCTGTAATCCCAGCACTTTGGGAGGCCGAGACGGGCGGATCACGAGGTCAGGAGATCGAGACCATCCTGGCTAACACGGTGA
>NW_016804150.1:1872030-1885317 GCF_001698545.2 Rhinopithecus bieti
GGCCGGGCGCGGTGGCTCAAGCCTGTAATCGCAGCACTTTGGGAGGCCGAGACAGGCGGATCACGAGGTCAGGAGATCGAGACCATACTGGCTAACACTGTGAAACCCCGTCTCTACTAAAAAATAGAAAAAACTAGCCGTGCGAGGTGGCGGGCGCCTGTAGTCCCAGCTACTCGTAGGCTGAGGCAGGAGAATGGCGGTAAACCCGGGAGGCGGAGCTTGCAGTGAGCTGAGATCCGGCCACTGCACTCCAGCCTGGGCGACAGAGCGAGACTCCGTCTCAAAAAAAAAAAAAAAAAAAGAAAGAAATAGCCCTTGTGAACTATGGATGGTAACAAATCTATTTTCTTGAATTTAATCAAAAGGCACAAAAGAAAGGTAGGAGGAAAGTTATCAAAAAATATGTATTATGAAGTTTGCACAAGGAACAATATGGAAGAAGGTTTGAGGAAAAATAAGAGCTGAGGCTGGTAATCTTAAATGGCTATTGCATTAGTCTAAGCAAGGAATAACAAAGTGCTTATGTAAGAGAGTGTTAGTCGAATAGGAAGGAAGAAATTGATGTCTCTTAACTAAGGGCACAGCAGTGGAATAGAGGGGAAGAAATTTGTAAAATTTAATTGACAGAAATTGGTGAATATATTGTGACAAAGACAAAAGCATCCAAGATGCCTTTGTTTCAGGTTAGGGCAAATTGGTGAACATTGGAAAAAGAGATAAAAACAAAGAAATATAAAATATAATTGGTTTTGTGGAGAAGAGCACACTAACTTTTTTGAATTTGGGGACACTAATATTTTTTTCCTCATTGGTTGTTAGTCCATTCTTTTTTTATTCTCATGGTTCTCTTTTATGAGGTTGTTAATTACATTGTCCACATATCTCTAACACTCTTCTAACAGATTTCCTCACCTCTAATTTCCACAATCCCCATGCCAATTGACACATTACAGTCAGATTACTTTTCCTAAACTCCTCCCTTTTACTCATTCAAGGTTGAATTCATAGTACATGGAAAGTTCCTAAGGAGAAAGAGCACTAGAGCATGTTACATTTGCAAAACTAAAACAAGCCCAGTGGTGACCGTGTGGACATTTTGGGGAGAAGATTCCCAGATGACACGAGAAAAAATATGTTGAGTGTTGTTCAAAATTTCAGATGTATCCTAAAGATGGTGGTAAGAAATTGGAAACTAAGGAGTAAGCCACATGACCTATGTAGTTGGAAATATTGACCTAATATAAGCAGAGAAACATTTTCCAATATAACTTTTTCCATGCAGCCTTCATAAAAAACTATAATTATAAAAAGATTACCTTGATAGAAGATAGAAAAAGGAAACCTAACATATGCGTATTGGATATCTCTGAATAAGAAAACAGATACAATTTAAAATGTATATTTAAAAAATACCAGAATACATTTTCCTGAAATGAAGACAAATTTGAATCTGCATGTAGAGGGGGGTACATCTACTCAGAAAAAAAATGGTAAAGGATAATCTTGCCAAAGCATGTCTTCTTGAAGTCATTGCACTTCAAGAATAAAGACTTATATAGGCATCCAGATAGTAAGGGAAAGTCAGTCATAAGAGGGCGATATGGTTCAGGTTTGTGTCCCTGCCCAAATACCATGTCAAATTGGAAAAGGTGCCTGGGCCTGATGGGAGTTGACTGGATTATGGGGGTAGGTTTCCGCATTGCTGTTTTAGTATAGTGAATGAATTTTGTTGAGATCTGATGGTTTAAAAGTGTGTGGCACCTCTCCATTAGCACTCTCTCTCTCTCTCTCCTGCCTCCTTGTGAAGACATGCTTGCTTCCCCTTTGCCTTCTGCCATGATTCTAAGTTTCCCGAGGCCTCTCAGTCATGCTTCCTATTAATCCTATGGAACTGAGTCAATTAAACTTTTTTTCTTCATAAATTACCCCTTCTTGGGTAGTATTTTTTTTTATTTTTGTGGTTCTAGGGGCTGTTTTGGGAATGGAGTCCCACTCTCACCCAGGCTGGAAAGCAGTGAATGGAGTACCCATGATTTTTTTTTTAAAAAAGAAAAGGCTAGTCAATCATAAAATCTCTTTAACAAAAGATAAATCAAAATTTCAAAGCTCTTATATTGATAAATCATTTTTAAAAATTATGTAGTAGTGATCATGGGATCCAATTAAATAAGGCTAAGTAATGGGGGATTACAGTTATACCACAAAATGTAAATGTTATAAACCCTGATCTTACAAAATTAGTTAAACCTTTTCAAGTAATGATTCTTTTTTGCATCTATTGACTTGCTGCTATTTAAAAAAAAATGAGGAAATTAACACGGGTATACTTTCTTTCCCCCATCCTGGCTTTATTCTAACTTCTAATTACCTCATATTTATCAGGCACACAAACACACACATACACACACACTTCAAAAAACACACCATGATTTTTAGAGGTTATGTAGACCATATCCACATTAAGGAAGAGGTATATAGTCCTACCTTATCCCTCAGATCCCCTTGCCTAAATCCCAGGTAGTGCTTTACTTTATTTTGAAGACTGGTTTCAGTTCCTTGTGCTTGTGGGAAAGCTAGATGCTGGTATGCAAACCATGAAGCCTATTAACACCTTTGTCAAATAGCAAAGTCATCTGCCTCGATGGCTTCCTTACACAGAAGAGAAATCAGGCAGACCTTGAAGGTTAAAACTATTTCTTTACTTTTTGCTAAGTCACCCTCTGTTCACTGATCTGTAAAATCTGAAGCTAGACATTTGTTTTCCTTCTTTCTACAAACAAAATAAAAGTGGGGCTGCTTTGTTCTTCCAGGTACACTTACAATGGTTTTTAATACTTTTGTTGTAACGTTTTAAAGTATCAATTTTCTACATGGACTGCTCCACAGAGTACAGAAAGTTATTTCCCTAGACTCTGTTCTATAAGTAATCCAGAATTTTGATCAAATGTATTAACCGTTTGTGTTCCTTCCACTTCAGGTGCAATAAATTACAGTTGGAGTTTCAAATTAACATGTAAGATATCAAGTTTAATTAATTTTGTTGATTTTGAGATAAAAGTCAAAGCTTGAAGAAAATTAGAAAGAAGTCTATTGAAGAAAAATTAAGAAACATAAATGTACGGACCTTCATAAGGTCAAAATAAACCTAAGAGATTTTCTGGAACAGATCATAATTTTAACACAGAGGGGATAAACCATTTAATTTGCTTTTTATAAAGGTACTCAGTTACCCATGTTGTATCTCTGTGACAAATACAAACTGCTTAATATCTATTTGCTTGTTTCTAAGCATAGTAAATTGTTATCACATTGATAGAAATTAATGACATTGTTTATAATTTATTTAAAAATGACTATATAATTTTATTATCATTATGCTGGTTTCCTCTCTCCAGTCTGACATTGTGTTCATTTGTACTCTCAAGTAAACATCTTATGAAGGGAATTCCCTGAATATCACCAAAAGTATTTTTAAGATTTAATATAGACTTAAGTTCATCAATTAAGGAAGCCAAATATTCTCAGGCCATATATAACATATTCATGGATCATCTTGTGTTTGCTACCTCAACTGAAAAAATCAATTGAAGGTATTTAAGAGCAATGAGTGTGTTGTACCTATGCTTCATGGCATACAAAAGCATTCTTGCAAGACGTGTTTCCCTTAAAAAATAAAATATTATCTTAATTTTTAAATACATATCCAACTCAATACAAGACAGCAAATTATTTACATATTGATTTATCTATGAAAATTTAATCCCAATTATCTTGAGAATACAGAATCAATTATTTCTATTTCAGATCTTTTTTATTTATTTTGCATGAAGAGTAGCATCTTTAATCCAAACACTTAATTGCCAATTCTGTCTTCATACACACCCAGTTCTACTTTCAAAACAGACATACAAGCAGGAAAAGTACATCCCTTGACTGCATCATATGGGAAAATAATCTATTCTCAGTATTGAATGTATAAAAAAGGATGGCAGGACATAAAATATAGGAAACTTCCTGATTCTTCTTGCATAGGATGGATTATTTCATTTAAACTAAATTTCCTAAACTCAGCCCCTACAGTTTTTGGTCTACATCAGTTGTTCCAAGACTTTCACATTTCATGGAGCAAGAAGTTATTAAAATTGAATAAATTCAGAGCCTGGCATAGTCAATATTTAATTTTGTTAGGTAGGAATATTAAAAAGTCATTATTCCCCTAAAGATAGAACATTTTAATGCCAAAAGATAGGATGGACATAACTTTAGATTAAATTCAGAAACAGTTTATAATTTTATACTAACATGTATACAACGCTATATTCAATTTTCTTCATTTCACTCCAGACTCTTGAACATTCATCACAGGTGAAATCCACCCATGGTATAGTATTGGAAATAACTGTTGTACGCAGCGCAGCATTCACCCCACACCGTCTTGTATGGATAATTTTTTAATCAATTTTGTTTTACTTATCAAACTTATTCTGCTTTGTATCACTCACAACAGGGGTTTCCAACCCCTAAGCCACACACCTGTACCAGTCTGTGTCTTGTTAGGAACTGGGCCACACAGGAGGAGGTGAGTGGCAGGTGAGTGAGCATTACAGCCTGAGCTCCACCTTGTCAGATCAGTGGTGGCATTAGATTCTCATAGGAGCATGAACCCTGTTGTGAACTGAGCATGCAAAGGCTCTAGGTTGCACACACCTTGTGAGAATCTACTAAGGCCTGATGATCTGAGATGGAAGAATTTCATCTCAAAACCATTCCCTCGGCCGGGCGCGGTGGCTCAAGCCTGTAATCCCAGCACGTTGGGAGGCCGAGACGGGCGGATCACGAGGTCAGGAGATCGAGACCATCCTGGCTAACACGGTGAAACCCCGTCTCTACTGAAAATACAAACCTAGCCGGGCGAGGTGGCGGGCGCCTGTAGTCCCAGCTACTCGGGAGGCTGAGGCAGGAGAATGGTGTAAACCCGGGAGGCGGAGCTTGCAGTGAGCTGAGATACTGCACTCCAGTCCGGGCGACAGAGCGAGACTCCGCCTCAAATAAAAAAAAAAAAAAAAAAAAAAAACCATTCCCTCCCCGCCACCCCACCGTCCGTGGGAAAATTGTCTTTCATGAAACCAGTCTCTGATGACAAAAGTTGGAAACTGCTGTCCCGCAACACTTTGTCAAATAATTAGCTCATTTGTATATACCAATACAAAATACCAGAATAAAATGACTAGTGGGTTACATGCCATCTAGAGCTTTTGTATACTTTTCTTTCTTACTCAGATGAGTAAATCCAATTTATTCTTAAAGTAAGAATTTCTAAATTAAAAACTAAAAGATTTTAGTACATTCTCACCAAAAAAGGAATTTTAGTAAAAAGAAATTATAATGAAACAGAGTGTTCATTTTTTAAAAAATTCTTATCAGTTTTACATTGCTTAGCTGAAGCCGCCCCAATCATGTCTAATAAAGATTGCCTAAACTTAAAGTTTACTTAATTATATTCTGTATGACTGCAGAGCTTCTCTTTTAATTGTTCTGTTGTGTTAAAAAGCAATTAATGACTAAGCTCTAACATGTTAAGTAATTCACCTGCATTCGTCACCATGCTAATACTTTAGATATTAATAGCCTGAAAGAGTGGCCAAGGTTTTTATGAAAGCAGGTTTTTAAAAGTACAAGTGCATTCATTTATAAAGTAAATTTATATTAAAAGCTATAATTTTTAATCCTTGTATATAATCTTATATATAATTATGATATACTTATAATTTATCATCTTAATATATATTAAGATTATATACTGATACATTTTTTAGTATTTTGGGTCCTTGTACTTTTCATTTGCACTGCTACAACCTAAAATATTAAGTATGCACTTAATAAGTTTCAAATATTTTATGTAACTCAGAAGAATATTTCACTAGAGTTGATGACAAGCTCTTATCTCTGACATGTATTGGAAATTAATATTGAAAGTCCAGTTATCTTATTATATTGCCTTCAGGATAGTTGTGATTTTTCTAACTTTATCTTTGAACTTATATAGAGGTTAGATTCTCAAGTCAAAAATCAGTAAACTCAATGAGTTTTAAATTTTACTATTAAGCATTTAGTCAACTCGTTTTATCCAAAATTTTAAAAATTTTTTCTTAAAATTATGGAAAATACAGTAACTTAGTCAAATACTCTTGAAAGCTCACTATTCTAATAAATATGTTGCCCATGAATTTAACATTTTCCCCACATTCCAATGTCATCACATGCAACTTGTACAACTGTTTACCATGACTGATAATCATGTCATGGCTTGTACTACACATGCTTACATACGAATTATTTTTGTATCATTTTACCTTTAAGTATCCAGTTTTGTCAGCACTCTGTCACAAATTGTAAACAAAAATTCAACTTCTTTATTTCCCAATTTTTCATGTACATTTTACAGTTTTATTATTACGTGATTAGATGAATTAATATAAAACAAACTTGGTAGTACCCATAAATGAAATCTCCTCATACCCACATCATTACCAGTGCCTAATTTTGTTGGAATGCTGACCCTCTTTGCATACATGAACTCAAGGAAGTTTGAATACTTTTCCTTATGGACTGGTTGCTTTCACAAACTATTGATTAACAAATAATGCGCTATATAAAGTTACAGGGTACAATAAGAAGTACATATGCATGGTATCTTAAGTTAAACAAAATTAAAATGCCATTCTCCTCAGTCAAAAACTTTCAAGTATTAACAACATTATATGGTTCAGCCTAACAATTTTCTAAACATCCCATTGGTACCATAGAACAGAGATATGTAATTAGTGTATATTAAGTCTTCTTTATTTGATTCTTAAGTTTGCTACCTAAAGTTTAAAATGGAACTTCCTTCATTAGTCTGTAAATTACCCTCATTGACCCTCCTTGAAGAGGAAATCCCTGTTTGTTTAAACTAAGTCGAAAACTTCATAAGCATCTCCATCCATGACAATAAAGTTGTAAAAATTTTTTTTTTTTTTTTTTTTGAGACGGAGTCTCGCTCTGTCGCCCAGGCTGGAGTGCAGTGGCCGGTTCTCAGCTCACTGCAAGCTCCGCCTCCCGGGTTTACACCATTCTCCTGCCTCAGTCTCCCGAGTAGCTGGGACTACAGGCATCTATAAAACACGCTCACTTCTTTCGTGAATACCTACAGGGCTCAATTAGAAACTGTAGCATGATTCAGATGGTAAGTTCCATGCATATAATAATGTGACCTGAGTAAACCATTAAAATATACTATAATGAGAGTGAAAAAACACATACCTTCTAATACAGAGTGCTTCATCACCTTTTGCAAAAGAAATATGAAAAATAAATTCTGAAACACTACAATTCGTTGTCATTTAAAGTGACATTTTACTTTTTTGCATGGTTTTAAGTCAGCCATTTGGGAGTTTATTCAATCAATTCTCCTAAACAGGACCCCTACTAATTTTAACAAAGAAGCATATAGAACTTAAGAGTAGATTGGATTTGCTTTCAATATTATTTTAATTGACAATATAATAACAGTAATTGTGGAAGAACTTAACTTTTTTCCAAGTTCTTCACAGTATGCTCTATTTTATTCCAAAAGCATATTTTCTACAAATTGTACATTGCCATGTCCTACAAAACCAAAGATTGTTTACTTTCAGAAACTTTAAACACTGCTTTAAATGCATAGAGTTCTCCACAAAAATGAGATTAGCAGCTTCAGTACTGCAATGTAGCAATATTATCAAAATTATTACAGAAATCAATAATACTTTCATTTCTAGAACTAATCTGATGGTAAGATCTTGTTTATATAGATATTAAACAAATGCATTATTCACATTTTGTAATGATTTTTAGAGAAGAAAAGACTTTTTTAATTATCATATGGAAGTGGTGTAATAAATAAGTATAATTTTTATTAACAAAGTTAATTTACATAAAACAAATGCTCATTGAATTATTGAATATGATAATATCTACATGCCTATTCCTGTTTGTCATATTTTGTGCCTTTTGGCGACATCAGAATTATAACAATTTGATTTATGCATTAAATTTAATGCATAATATGACAACATACAGATATGTACGCTTTATAATGTATAATTTAAACATGATTGCTATATATTTCACCTATTCTTTCATGGCTTTACCGATTTTCTCTTGCAGCCAGAAATCACTATTAAAATGCAGGTTGCCAGATAAGAATGTCTGTTTGAATTAATGAATATTTTCATAAAAATACTCCAACTATAAATGTTTTAAAAACCTTGTCATAACACTCACCAAACTTACACATGACAGCTAGCATGTGTTACTGCATTTTCATCTTAAATATTTGATGATTGCCTCTTTAAATCCAAGATTCATAACCCAAAGGCTTTCATTTTCTTACACCATGTGTAATTCAAAAGACATTTATTAGTACAGTCCTTTTTTTATGCATCAACAAAATGTATCTGAAGGAAGCAATATATGAACTTCCCAGAATTTTGGACATTTTTTAAGGTATTAATTAGACATAACAATATTTTACAATATGTATACACTATTTATACTCTTTCTCCCTCTCCCTCCCAATGGAATAAAGATAGTATTTACAATAAAGATGATTCTGGTTAAACATTAAAAACTACAATACAACTGGAATCTCTTTTATGTTACATTAAAAATGTGTAAACATTTCCTAACCTACCCACACTTTCAGGAAATGATTTTAGTGCACAGCTGCAATTTATGAGGTTCTGAGAAACACCAATACTCTTCTAATGACTCTTTAACAATGATGTCAGTTTTTAAGTCATAAATTTAAATTTAAAATGGATATTTTAAAAGGTAAATATGGTTAACAGATACAGGATCATCATTTTTAGTATTTAGGAAGGAATCCAACTAATGATCATCAGAACAATCCCTTAGTAGGTTGCGACTGAGGATTGCCCACAGATGGGTCACTCTCACTTGACCTTGGGTGTGCAGGAAGGTAGTTCACCATGGTAACCTTGGTTTTGATGCTTTCCATACAGTAAATCATTTCAGTCTCTTCATGTAATTCTTTTATTGGCTGTGCAATTGAAATGTCATGCTTCACGAACAGAGAAGCTAGTAATTTCTTATGGGTGATTAAACCACCTTTCTAATGTATGAACATGGATGAAGTTGTATGCAACTATTTTAACACACCCTGAGTTCATCATAATTTTCCTGTTTATGTGTTTTATTTTTACATATCCTATTTTAACACAAACTGAGTTCATCATAATTTTCCTCTGTGTGTGTGTGTGTGTTTTACATATCCTTGTAAACACATTTTACCCTAACATATTTTTTAATATTTAAATATTTGTAATATATCAGTATACGATCAAATATCTGGCATTTGTTGATATGATGGTATTTCTACCTACAGAAAATATATGTGTTTATGTGCTTAAATATAAGGCAAAGCTCTTTAAATAACACCGAAATTTTCAAAGGCAGGCAAGTTTTAAAAGGACAGTTTGGGCCTTAAGCCAAAACTGACATTTCACCTTTAATTATGTGAAAATCAAAAGAATGTATTTTAATGACAAATTATGAGAAAATCATGAAAATCATACTTTCTTTAGAAAGCAAGAGTTATAAAATTGTTTTTCTTTCTTTATGAACTGTTCATGTCAATATCTGTAGACAATCATTCACTTATGCTTTTATAATAAAATTCTGTTTTTTTGAAGTGCAATCCATTCTATTACATGACTTTCACAATCACATCTGTCAAGATCCCAGCCCCTCAGCCCTCACATTTGTTGAAAATCTTGGCACTTCACTAACAGTATATCTATTCATAACAATTTCTGCCATAATCCTGGGAGATTTTAAAAGCCACATGGACAAGTCATCCCAAATTCTGGCCTCCCAATTTCTTCAACACCTCATCTCCAGTGACTGTCTCTTTGGCTGTCCACTCTCCCAAACAAACACTGGACTTTGGCATCCCTGAAACTCTCCAAATCTTAATTTTGTTACTTTAAGTGTTCTGAATTCTGATTACTATCAGCATTTTTTGTTGTTGTTGTTGTTGTTGTTGTTTTTGAGATGGAATCTCGTTCTGTCTCCCAGGCTGGAGTACAGTGGCACAATCTCGGCTCACTGCAACCTCCGCCTCCCAGGTTCAAGCAGTTTCTCTGTCTCAGCCTTCTGAATAGCTGGGATTACAGCACCCACCACCACGCTTGGCTAATTTTTGTATTTTTAGTAGAGACAGGGTTTCACCATGTTGGCCAGGCTGGTCTTGAACTCCTGACCTCGTGATCCACCTGCCTCGGCCTCCCAAAGTTCTGGGATTACAGGTGTGAGCCACCGCGCCTGGCCACTATCAGCTTTTAAAATTATTTTATTATTATTATTTAATTACACTAACTACAACCTTAAAACTTATTAAACTGAAAACCCCAATTTGTCGATTCATCTACTATCTTTCTACAATTAGTCTCTAGAACTTCACCTCCATCCTTACCTGGTTACATTATGAGACCTTGTTCGAATCATTGCATTTATATTATCTAATTCCTGTTACTCTCTGCATTTACATACATCTCACCCACTTTAAAGACCCCAAATTTGGATGGCCCCAGTAGTCTTCTTTCTCCAGTCCTGACTTCAGGCAGCTGAGCCCTGCTAGAAAAAAACACACCACAGGTAATAGTGACACCTTTACATTAATTAATAATCACCCATCTTAAAGAAATACTTAAGAATTCCTGGCAATTTTACCATATTTATTGGTAACTTTTCTGTTCTCCATGACAATTTCTGTCCTCCTACATTGTCTACAAACTACCAGACTTTCACAGAAACCTCATTCCCAGTATATTGCTTCACTTTCTACTACACAGAGTAAATAGATGCAATGAGAGGAAAATTTCCTGCCATCAAACCTGTGAACATACTTGCATTTGTCATAGTCGTATATTATTTCCTTTTTAAAATAGGTGGTTTCCTGCAGCCAATTCAAGATCCATTTCCCTCCTACTTTCCCACGTTCCTCAGTTAGAGGACCCGTCCTCTAACTCTATTTTTCAGTCTTGTTTTCCATCAACTCTATTTTCCCCCTTCCCTGTATTTTTTCACCAACATGTATATCACAATTTAGTATTATATTTATTTAAATGATTTTGAATTAATATCTGCCTCCACCAACACTGTTAAAACTATAAGGTCACCATTATGATACATATAGGAGCTCAATAAATCTTTGATAATAAATAACAATAGTAGAAAGCCCTTGTACAGCATGTACAATACGTCAAGCACTACATATATTAACTTACTTAATACAACCTTATCTTCATTTTATGGATGAGAAATCTCAGGCACAAAGAAACAACAAAGAAGTTGATGGACACACTCTTATAAGAGTTTTGTTCCAGAATTTATGATCTAATAACTACATTCAATTGTTTATGAATTAGCAAAGTAAAATTATCAGAAAATAGCACCCAAAAAGACAAATATAATACATCTGTAAGATTTACTCTATACTTTTATAATGCACAGTATAAATCTGAAGAGGCAAAGGTGAAGATTAATAAACATTCAGGGTTTTTTCCATTTCTTGGCAGTTTGAATTTGAAGTGTGGAAAATGATATTGGTGATTTTATATTCATCTTTGGTTCCTTAATTTCATTCTGCTTCTTCTTAGCAGATGAACAACATTCTAAGGTCAGGTTAATATTAATGATGAATAAAGAAGGAAGAAAAAATACAATTCTAGAATATAGGACATTTGTTTGTTTGGGAATTATAGCAAATTACCTTGGGTCTACATGGTTCCTCTGGGCAGGAACAAAGGAACATGAAGAGATGAGGGCTGACTCTGGCTATTGAGATATAAAGAAAATGCTGGAAAGGAAGAGTGTCATAATGGTAGAGGCAGTGGGGGAACATTTATAGAGAAAGAGAAAATCAGTTAAATAATATCCTTCTTCCAATTCTGGCTTAGCTCCACTAAATTCTTTAGAGCTGAATCTACATAGCCTTCAAAATATAAGGAAGAATCACACTCATTATATTTCATTTTTCACCAACACTCCATAAAGTATTGAAGAACTGAATATAATATCTGATTCAATAATCAAGAGAAGAGGAAGCAATTTTCAACAAAGCCATCCTCCATGGGAAAAGAAACACACTTGAGAGAATATAAGAAGGCTTTCAACTCAGTGGGAAGGGAATGTGAAAGCACTTCATTGAAGCTCATTGCAGCCTGTGCACAGTTTGCCTGCCAAGAAATGCTCATTCAAAATAGAGAAATAAATTCCCATTCACTAATAAACACAGTCAAATTCAAAGTCCCTTTACAAAGTTAAAGTCTATAAATATCTCATAAGTGGGTTATGTCTTAATGTATTTCCTCCAAATTATATTTTATCACAAGGCTTTCTAAGTTATTCTATTCTTTGGCTTCGGTTGTTCATGGCACAATCATGTGGTCCTTAAATTATTCAGATTTCCATAGAAGAAGATCATCATTCTCCATCCACTGAGATTCTGTAATGTGGGGATGTTTAATTTTGCAAGTTTTGTGCATATGGATAAACAGGGCGCAAGAAGATTGATTACGCAGAGTGTTAGCCATCAGGATCCAATCCTCCTGTCAGCCAAGGCTTAAGTGTTGTCTCTTGACTTGAACGTTGACCCAGGAGTCAGGAAAATAGCCCAGGGCTTGTATTTTCCAATAATGTACTGGAGACCTATGACAAGTTCACAGCCAAGTAGTAAAGCACTTCTTAACTCACAGGACCATCAAACAGGATTAAGTGCTTTGAAATCCATGGATAACAGGTGCTCCAAGGACTGAAGAGCTCACCAGGTCGCCTCTTTCCCTCCCGGTCACTCATCTCCTCGCCCCCACACTAGGAGAATATTGATGAAAGGCATCACAGAAGATGCCCATAGCAACAAAGAGTAACGCAGAGGAAGCTATCAATTTCTCATATACAGATTTTGTGCTGTGATGTTGAAAATTGTACAGTGATCTTTAAAAAATTCACCTTTTATTATTTGTTATAATTTCCACAATCCTTAGAAGACTTATATTAAATAATAAAATTTTATTTTACAGTTGCAGATTTGCTTTCAAATTAAAATCATTTCTCATAATACGTTGTTAGCCAATTTCAGAAAGTTTTTAAAAAAAAAATGTTTGATAAAGAAGTAAAATCACCCAGTAAGCTAGTAGTACAACAAAATAAGGACTGGAGATTATCTAAAATAACATTGCGATA
>NW_016804150.1:1886394-1907555 GCF_001698545.2 Rhinopithecus bieti
CTTGACTATAAAATTCAGATGTAATGTAAGATGGGCGGTAAATTGAGAATTCAGTCCAAGTAAATAAAAGGAAAGAAATTCTATGAAATGCCCAGATATGTGCCCATATGTAAAAAATAAAATAAAATAAAATACCCTTTATTTTGAACAGAATAATTAACTTTATACTCTTTTGTTTTCTTGATAAAGAAATCTCTTGGATCTTTTTGCAACTATTTTCTGTTCATTTTCATGTTTACTATATACTTAAGTAAGTTCCATTGCTTTCTTATAAGTTAACAGACTTTGTATATGACTGGAAAAACTAACTCATATAGTAACTCATAGTAAATATCTATTAAGAGCTCCCATGACAATGCGCATAACAGTACAACCCACAGAATTATCTTGTTTTGTGCAATGAAGGCTTTCAGGAAAGTACTGTGTCAGTTCATAAAATCCTTCCTCCAATTCTTCCCCAACTCCTGACAGCCAAAATCATTGCTGCTAAATAGATCTGTCTGAGGTGCAACTCTAGTCCTCTTCCCTGTCTCAAAGCCATTTCCTGGCTCCCCACTGCCTATTTACCAAATGCAAGACACTACACTTATGAGTTTGAGTATATGAGTTTCTTTAATCTTTATAACAACTCCAGCAGGTTATACTAATATTATCTCCATTTTACAGAAGAATATAATTTTCCAAAGTTGTATAGCCAGTAAGTGGTAGATTCCTACCGTAGACTAACAGACTCCAAAGTTTATGTTTTTAACTATCACTCAAAACCTTTTCAACTTGCCAGAACCTACTTCTCTAAGTTTATCTTTCAAGATGCCTTTTCATAAACCCTTCACTCAGGCAGGATTGGTTTGTCTGCTGCATAACTCATAACTCAGGTCTACAAATGTCCCAACCAGGCATAAATGAGACGAGAACATTTTTCCCTTTCTGATATTTTCATCTTCCTTATAACATTGCTGAAAGATTATTTTAGAATCATTGACCTCCTTGAGAACTGAAAAGCGATTTTTGCGCTAGACATTAGGAAGCTCCCCCAAGAAATAGTTATTTTCTAGGAATATGTATTTAGCATTTTCCTGCTTTCTGCAATGTTATGCTATGCATCAGATATAATAAGATGATATTAGTCATAAAATTAAATATTTTACACATGTTATTTAAAAGTTAGTCCAGCACAGGTTGATCAGATTTCCAGAGATAGAAGTACAGTATTGTTTATGCCAAAAATGGTTGAAATTAAGAGCAAATATAAACAAATTGTGACCTAATGTCATATTTGAAAACGTGTTATCATTATCATTTGTTGAATAATTCAAAAGTTTAGGTACAAAAACTTAAATACTGAATGACATTCCTTTTCACCTTATTAACAAAATGAATGCAAATGAAAAAACATCACTGAGTGAGTGCAATCTGAGAAAACAATGTTCATGATCCATACTTTGGGACTAAGCTATGGATTACCTTAGGATCAGGGCAAGGTAATACCTTGGGATGTTAGCCAACATTTTCTGAGTATTTTTTATGTGCTCAGATTATATGAACTATCCCTACTTTAATCTTCGTAAGACCTCCTATGAGAGGTGTTGTTGCAACTGTTACTCTATTGCAAAGGTATAATTGTTATTACCCTTATTTTGTAGATGCAGATGCTTAGAGGAAGTGAAGCAACTTGTCCAAAGTGATAAAACTCATAAGGGGTAGGATTTAAACCCAGGTATCCTAAATCCAGAGCCTATACCCTTCATATCATAATAGAGCACTTACCTCATCCTGTATGTGCTTTGAATTGTAAGGCCACATCTAAAGACATTTAGAGCAGGCATAAGATGGTTAGGGTTAGTTCTCTGCTCCAATATCTAATTTTGAAGATAAGCAGACCTGTTAAATATCTGCATTAGTCTCTTATGGTCACTGTAACATATTGCCACATATTTGGTGACATAAAACAAAAGAAAGGTACTCTCTCACAGTTCTGGAGGTCAGAACCCCAAAGTCAGCATCACTGAAGAGAAACCAAGGTGTTGCCAGGGCTGTGCTACCTCCAAAAGTTCTAGGGGAGATTCCATTTCCTGCGTCTTCCAGCTTCTGGTGACTGCAAGCATTCCTTGATTTGTGGCTGTATCACTCTAATCTCCAAGGTCAGCATCTTCCAATCTTTCTATGCTCCATCTTCACATCACCTCCTCCTCTCTGTGTGTGTATCTTCTCCTCTACCTGTGTCAGTTCTCCCTCTACCTCTCTCTGTCCCGACCTGCAGGACAGTCGAACGGGCCCTGGAAGGGGGAGTGGGAATGGAGGAGACAAGAAAACACGAGAAATGGAGACAAGACAATTGCCTGATCAAGTCTCCTTTAATGGTGGCAGTGCAATGCCTTATATAGGCTGGCAGAGGAAGAGGTTGGGCCAGGGCGGTGACAGGAGGCTGGGTTTACTCAAATTACAATTGCGCATGCGCGTGGGTTTGTAATTTTCCCGGGCGCGGGATTGCGCCTGCCCCGTAGGCTGCATATCTTCCTGGGCGGGAAAAATGTTTGCTGCGTGCGCGGGAAAGGTTTGCGCGCGCGTGGGAAAGGTTTAGGCGCGCGCGGGAAGGGTTTAGGCGCGCGCAGGAAATGTTTGTAATAAAGAACCAGGAAATGTGCCATCTTGTCTCCGCTTTGCGGAGATCAAGCAACAGAGGTCGGCTAATTCCGGGCCTCATGGCTCTGGACATTTCTCTTACAAAGTCACTTGTGATTGCATTTAGGGCACATCTGATAATTCAGGATAATTTTCTTATTCTGACATTCTTAGTTTAGTCACAGTTACAAAGAACCTTTTTCCAAATAAGAATATTTAAAGGTTTCAGGGATTCGAATTTTACATCTTTGGGAACAATTATTCGGCACTACATTACCAATGTATAAATATAATGCCAAGGGACATGTGGCTAAAAGACAAAATACCATCTTGGAACTTTTTCAAGTGAGGCATTTTTTGGATCTGTTTCCCATTCAGTGTCTCTTCAGCAGTTTGTGCCATGATTTCTATGCCTGCCTTTGCTCATCCTATGCTAGGCCTGATCCTGAACTAGGCCTGAGCCTCTACTCTACCAGGCCTGATTCCATACTAGGCCTACAATAACTGATGCTCATTTCAATCAACAATCATTCAGAGAATAACAAACAGCAACTATTGTTTTCCATGATACTATGTAAGTATAGAGTGAAACTTCTAGGTAAAATTGTGAAATAAAAACCAGACCATTTAGTGTACAGCTTTCTACTATGCCCATCCTGGGTTACATGAGCACGAAAGTTGTTAGTGTCATTTTGGCATTTGGATATAGTGACTACATAGTGCGAGGAAGGAAAATGTAGAAATTGGTAGATACAAAGAGCTGGACTGTATTAAATGTATACCCTGAGCATAACGTATTCTCACTGAAGGAGTAATGTGGGAAAAAACAACTGCTTAGAAACACAAGAATATAACAAGAACCTTGATTCTAATAATACTCATCATGGGCTTGCACCTTAGATTATTTTGGGATTCAAATACACATAAATGGCATGGCATGGGAGCTCCCACACAAGCTATTGATATTTCTGAGACATGCTACAGAAGCAAAATAAACTCTCGGGATAACTACGCATAAAGCCTTGAAGATAAGCAAGCTAAAATAGCAAACAACTATAAGAAACACTCAATATGACCAATAGTTATCAAATGCAAAAGACAGAAAGTTGGGCTCTAGAAATTACAGAAAATTTAATAATATCATAAGGGCTGTATAAAGTGAAAAAGATTTAAAGTGAGTGAAGCATAAAGAGGAAGTGCTACATGTTTCCATATTTTAAAAACAAACATTAAAAAAGAAGTGAGATAGAATGGTTCTAATTTTTAAGAACTGAAATATGGAGTAATTTTAACAAAAAAATCTTAGTCAGTAGGTAAAACAGCCTATATAGAAGTAGCTAAAAGAAAGTCAACTGAAAATAAATCAGAAAATTACTTGGAATGCAACAAGACAGGAAAAGAAATAAACTTTTTTTAAAAAAACAGTAGTGAAGCTAAAAGGCATGGAAAATAAAACTATGGTTCCAATACACATTTAATAGGAGTTTTAGTATAAAAGAATAGAGAAAATGGAAAGATGCATATTAAATAAAACCTTAAAATTTTATGAACAGTTGAAAAAAAGCACAACTTTGCTTTAAGCTAAATAAATAAACCCACATTGAGACCCATTTCAGTAAAACTGTAAAACAAAGAATTAAAAAAAAAAATCTCAAAGGAAATCATAAAACACATGTTACCTATGAGAACATATTTTGTTCTCACTTTTGCATGATTCACAAATAAGACTGCCAGTAAGCAGCAATAAAAATCAGAAATCAACAGAATTTTATCTTTGATGTGCTAAAGTAAAATAAACCTCAAGCAAACGTCAATATCCAATCTGTCATCCAAAAGTGAGAACAAAATACATGTAATTTTAGAAATGCAAACATGAAAATTATATTATTAGTAGACTTTTACACAGGTATTTATGTTAAAATTCCATGTATAGTCACCAAAAATGTCAATAATATTTAACTTTTAAGTCAGTAGACAGGTAATAAGGAGAAAATAATATTTTCAGCCTAATTGGTGGCAATTAAGGATTATAAAAAGTAGCAAATTCATAACCTTAAATTAGAATAAATAAAAAAATTATAGGAAAGGAAAATTCACACTCAAGGTAGAAAATTTTAAGAACGTTTTCTTAATAATCAAAAAACAAGAAGGCAACAAATTAGTAGAAATATAAACATTTTGAATAAGGTAATTAAGCTCACTCCAGTGGACCAGGGTAGTACTCAATACCCAACAATTAATCAATACTTTTTCTTGCATTTACATATGAGACATTTCTAAATATTGATCGTGTACTACATCAAGCAGCCTAACCATAAAATTCCAAAGAGTCATGGGCACACGTCATGTTTCACAGAAATACGATATACATCGTGTCTCTGTATATAATAAAATTACACTGAAATCAAAAGGGAAAAAAAGCAAACCAAAACAAACATTTGTAAACTAACAAAGATATTTCTAAATAGCACATCATTCAAGAAAGGAATAATAATAAATATTTAAAACTACAAACCTTTGAAATGATAAAAATACTACTTGTCAAAACTTTTGGGAAAGCTCTTGCTATTTAGAGGAAAATATATACCTTTAAACAATAATATTGGAAAAGAAATGCAGAAAAGGAAAAAAGACCCAAAATCAATCAACTAAGTAACCAAATTTCAAGAGTTAAAAGAAAAAAACTCTAAAAACGTAAAATAAATCAAATTGGGCCGGGTGCAATGGTTCATGCCTGTAATTCCAGCATCTTGGGAGGCTAAGGCAGGCGGATCACCTGAGGTCAGAAGTTAGAGATCAGACTGACCAACACGGTGAAAACCCATCTCTACTAAAAATACAAAGCTTAGCTGGGCGTGGTGGCAGGCACCTGTAATCCCAGCTACTCGGGAGGTTGAGACAGGAGAATCACTTGAACCTAAGAGGCGGAGTTTGCTGTGAACTGAGACTGCACCAAGATTGCGCCACTGCACTCTAAAAACAAAAAGAAAGAAAGAAATCAAATCAACGAAATGGACAAACATTAATAAAATGAGAAAAAAAAAACGTAGTCCAACAAAGCCTGTGGCCAGTTCTTTAAGAGCAAGCTCCATATGTACATACCTGAAAGAAGGTATTTGCAATTCATACCAATAAGAACAGATATAAATCTGGAATATACTCTACATATAAGGCAAATCAATAAGAAAGTAGACAAAACACGTATACAGACAATTCACAAAAGAGAGAAATTCAGACCCAACAAAATACACCCTTGTCTGAAGATGAGAAGGAGGACAGCAGTAGTAGCAATTTGTTTAAGCCTCACTTATAATTTAAAATTATGTCTAATTAAAAAATGAATCAAAATGCCAAGTGGCAGACAGATCCAGAAAGATAGGGCTCAAAAATTATTCACTGGATTTAGTCATCTAGAGGTCGAGGGAGCTCTTTTCCAGAGCACCAGGAAAGCTAAAATCAGACTTCAGTACATTGAGAAATGAATGAGAAACAGGAAAACAGACACAGAATAGTAAGTAATGACTTTGCTCAGTGGCACAGATGATACAGGATGAGAAGAGATAGCTGAAGTTGGATGCATGCTCAAAGTAAAGTTGTTGTTTTTTTTCACTTGATTTTTTCACTGTGACTGAACCATGAGCTCCTTACCAAACTAAGAAGTAGCCACAAGAGAGGAAACTGTCCTGAAAATAAGAAAGAAAAGAAATGATGAAGCAATCAAAGCACCAATGCAAAGTGTAGCCTTGAGCAAAAGAGTAACAAGAATGCCTTAATTTTTAAATTAATGTGTATAGTAGGACACACAGCATGCATAAATTTAAAAATATTGAGTAATATAACAAAGCAGAGGCCAGGTGTGGTGGCTCATGCCTGCAATTCCAGCACTTTGAGAGGCCGAGGCAGGTGGATCACAAGGTCAGGAGTTCAAGACAAGCCTGGCCAAGATGATGAAACCCCATCTCTACTAAAAATACAAAAATTAGCCAGGTGTTGTGGCAGGTGCCTGTAATCCCAGCTACTTGGGAGGCTGAGGCAGGAGAATCGCTTGAACCTGAGAGGCGGAGGTTTCAGTGAGCCAAGATTAGGCCACTGCACTCCAGCCTGGGTGACAGAGAGAGATTCCGTATCAAAAACAAACAAACAAACAAAAAAACAAAAAAAAAACGCAGAGTAAGAGGCAGGAAGTCTAACATTGGGTGAAGGAGATATTAGATATAGGATTGTGAAGATCTAAGGAAATGTCAGCCCACAACTCTATTTTATTCACATAAAAAATATATACAGTAAAATTAAACATGGGTCATCATGCCCTTAAGGAGCACCCAGTCTACTAGGAAAAGCAAGATGCAAACAAGGTAACTGAAATGCCATTCATCCCTCTTTCTCAACAGACACATGCTGTTTTGTTCTTTTCTTCTTTCATTTTCTAAGGTTATATAGCATTTTCTGATCCTCTTTCTGCCCAATTCTTTAAAGAAGGGACACATGAAAGCAGCAATATTTACCAAAGTGCCACCATTAAGCTTAGGCTCCCTTCAATGCCTTAGCTTTGAGAGCTCTAAAGCAATTCATCAGAGTTGGGAAACAGTTCAGACTAAATGCATGAAAGAGATGGGGAGGAGGATAAATCATTGAAATCATCCTGTTTCTCTCATACCAATACACACTTCACCTTTAGGAAATATATTATCTACTGATTCCCTACTGTGAAACTGACGTTTTTCACACAGTCAAAATATTTTAAAATGCACAAAATCAGTCGTTTCTCAAAATCTGTTGTTTGAATATATAACATTAAAACTTATGTTTCAGAAACGTAGAAGTTTCAAGTTTCTATTGTTCATATTTCAAGATTCTTCATTGCAAATTGTTTTGATGATAGCTAATTAAAACTATCATTTTATAAAAATTTATTTAAAACTATTCTACCAAACAAGAGAAGACAGTCAACATTCATTTTAAATACAGTTTGTATCAGCCTTTGGTTTCAGCAATAAATGTAAAGAACAATAAAATTATTAACAATTATGATAAGAACAATATGTCTTTTTCTAAGACAGTAATTTTTTTCCATGCATGTTGCTAGAAGAAGCAAATTTATCATTGTCTTTAATTTTAACAAAATTGTCTTTTATTTTAATGTCTCAGAATTAAAATCATTTGCCAAGACTCTAAAGAGATTATCATATATATAAGGTTAATCACAACTTTGTTCATATTTAATTATGTTTCCTTCTAAAGAATAAGTATTGTTCATTCAATTAACTTCATTTTACAGTTGGCACATTACAGGGAATCACTGAGGCAGAAGAAATGCAGAAAGGGGGATGGAGGTGGGGAGGCGACCCAGAGTAAACAGTCCTCAGCCATTCCAAGTCAGTTACTCCACTTTTACTTATCAAAATGTCTTCAGTATTTCATTAATATCCTTCTTTTTAAGTACTGTAGGAAACACAGGGTGTATGTCTGATACACTCTCACTACTTCTAGACTATGCAGTAGCACAGTGTATAAATTCACTTAGCTGCTATGAGTGACAACTTGAATTTCTTTAATATATAGTTACTTTCTCTGAATTAAACAATTAATAAGCCAGCAGCTATGTGAATCATAAATTATTCATACTTACTATACCAATGAACATTAATCAATTATAAAGAGATACAGAAATTAAGACCAAGAGAAAGAGTCAACCATAGCCTTTTAATATTGAGACTCTACTAAACCAGTCTCTTTAAACATATTTGATTTGTACAATAACATCAATATGCACAACTATGCTCGTGCCTGAGTTTCCAAGAAAATAACCAATTTATGAGTATACACATGCTGTCAACCAGTAACAAGCAATACTCATCACAATTCTGTAGTCTTTGAGTAAAAGGGCTTATTAGAGTTCTTTCAAATTATTGTACCTTATCAAATATTTAGTGTTAACTCTCCTGGCTTTCCAAAGAATTTGAAGCATACTGAAAAGCATCATTAGAATTCTTTTGTAGTTTGAATACCAATAACTCTATACCAATACATGTAAAATTATAATGATCACAAAAGCAAAAACATATACCTGGACAATAGCCCAAGTCAATCAATTGTAATTCACTGCATCATTAATGGACACAGGTTCAGCAACAAATTCACAACTTAAAATCACCTAATGAGGTGTTTAACTTGCTTATCCCTAACACATAAGGTTTCTATATTATGCAAGTACCCATTCTGATTAATTTATTTAAAATCAGTCAGGGAAAGATCTATATCTTCTAGTCTACATTTTACCAAGAGTAAAGCAACAGAATAATAAAAGTATAAGGATAGCAAATAGGAACTTAAATAGGGAAGTGGAATTAACCAGAGTAAGAAAATTGGAATAAACATTTGGTTATAGCTATCAATCAAATGTTGGTGTCAAGTATTACCCAGAAATAGAATATAAACTGTTCTTCAGTTGATGCTCTTCAGCAGTAATGAGCCTGTTTCTCAGCCCCCCAAGAAGAGGAAAGGGTCATTGACAGCTATCATTAGATTTCCTATTTCACTGTTCCTTGAAAACTGGAGAAAATGTAAAAGTGATGTTTTTATCATGGGAAATTAAGGGAAAAATATATTCTACTTTTCTTGTGTCTTTAGTTAGAATTATTTTTATTTTCTGTGCCCTTGAACATGAGTAGAGATATGATACCTGTTCCTTGGACTAATGTGATGTGTATTTAGTTCAAGAAGATAGTCAAAGAAGTATTTTCTTCTTTTCTGTAGACTTGAGGTTTCACTATGTTGCCCAGGCTTGTCTCAACTTCCGATCTCAAGCAATCCTCCCACCTGGGCTTCCCAAAGTGCTGGGATTACAGGCATCAGCCACTCTGCCTGGCCTATAACAGCTGGCCAGTTCAGCTAGGGCAGGCTTTTTTCGGAGTGGCAAAAGTAAAGCCTTGAAATACAGAACGGATCTGGGTAGGAAAATTAGCCTGAGGGGATCCAATGAATGTATATAAACAGATGGGTGCTTTTGTAATAAATGTAATTCACTTTTCAGGTTCTACCCTTCAGAACTCATCCGCTTAGCTACTGTAAGTATTGCTGCTGGTGCCTTAGTTGAGTCCTTCTCCGAAAATTGCCCACAGACAAAGAGAGCTGCTTCACCCAAGTTTACACCTCCATCTGAAAGTGATTCACGTCCAATGGCTTGTTGATACAGGGTTACAAATGCCTGTCCTCCTGGACATCTTTGAATAATCATTCCAGTTTCAGAGTTCCCTGGATGAAATGTTATCTGGTACAAATGCTTTGCTTTTAGATCTCTCTTTTTACCCAGTCTTACTTTTCTCATTATCTTGCAGGTGTCATTCCAAGACAGCTTCCTAATACATTTCCTGCACACAATTCTCCATATCAGAGTCTGTTTTCCAAAACTTGATCCAACACAATTTTCTTCAAAAACATATAGCATCACTAAAAAGTTTGTAATTAGTTCATCTGGACAATTTTATTCTGGTATTGTTCATTAATTAGTTTATTAATATGCTTTCACTACTCATCTAATATATGCATTTCTTCTGTATTTTATTTTAGGTTCAAGAGTACCTGTGTAGGTTTGTTACATAGGTGAATTGCATATCAGAGGGTTTGGTGTAAAAATTATTTTGTCACCAAGATAATAAGCATAGTACAAAATTGGTAGTTTTTTCTTTATTCTCACTCTCTTCTCACCCTCCACACACAAGTAGGCTCTGGTGTCTTTTGTTCCTAGCTTTGTGTCTATATGTACTCAATGTTTAGCTCACACTTATAAGTGAGAACATGCAGTATTTGGTTTTCTGTTTCTGTGTTAGTTCACTTAGGATAATGGCCTGCAGCTCCATCCATGTTGCTGTAAAGTACCTGATCTCATTCTTTTTTACAGTCGCATGATATTCTATGGAGTATTATGTACTACATTTTCTTTATCAAATCCACTGTTGATGAACATTTAGGTTGATTCTATGTCTTTGTTAATTTGAATAATGCTGCAGTGAATATACACATGCATGTGTCTTTATGGTAGAATGATTTAATCCCTTTGGGTATATACAAAACAATGGGATTTCTGGGTCAAATAGTAATTTCAAGCTCTTTGAGAAATCTCCTAATTGCTTTCCACAGTGGCTGAAGTAATTTATACTCTTATCAGCAGTATATAAGTGTTGCCTTTTCTCCACAAGGTTGCTAGCAGCTGTTATTTTTTGAATTTTTAATAATAACCGTTTTGACTGGTGCGAGATGGTGTATTACTGTGGTTTTGATTTGCATTTCTCTGATTAGTGATGATGAGCTTATTTTTATATGCTTGTTGGCTGCATGACATGTCTTCTTTTGAAAAGTGTCTGTTCATCTCTTTGCCCATTTTTTAATGGAGTTGTTTTTGCTCGTAAATTTGTTTAAGTTCCTAGTAGATGATGCATATTAGACCTTTGTCTAATGCAGTTTGCACATATTTTCTCCAATTCTATAAGTTGTCTGTTGATAGTTCTATAAGTTACTCTGTTGATAGTTTCTTTTGATGTACAGAAGCTCTTTACTTTAATTAGGTCCCATTTGCCAATTTTTGGTTTTGCTGCAATTGCTTTTCAGCATCTTCATCCTGCAATCTTTGCCAGGTCCCATGTCCAGAATGGTATTTCCTGGGTTATTTTCCGGGTTTTTTTTTTTTTTTTTAATAGTTTTGGGGTTTACATTTAAGTCTTTAATCCATCTTAAGTTTTGTATATGCTGTAAGGAAGGGGCCCAGTTACAGTCTTCTACATTAATATATACATTTCTAAAGGTAAAGAATATGTTTTATCTTTTAAGAAAAATTTCCACTAAGATAAATACCGATTTGGATACATGATATGCATTCATCTCATACTTTATGAATTAACAATATCAAATAAATGATATTGTTAATTTATGATGAAATCATATTGTTCATTTATGTTAAAATTTATCTGATATGCATAACATAAGCAAGTAAAATGTTAGAAAACACTTATAAACTAAGAATTACCTATTTCTAAGACTAATTTTAGCCCTGGTTGTCATCCAAATTACCTCTTTTATGTTTCCCTGTTATAGCACTTGAGGTACAGTAGGTACTCAATAAATGTTGGTTGACTTAGTGAATAAATGAGTAACAATATTTATATAGAACGTGGAACTCACAGAGTACTTTACCTGTGTCCTCATTTAATCCTCCCAGGTAACTTTTAGGTAACAGTATCAGCTATAACAGGAAATTAGGCACACAGAGAAACACCTAAGTTTTCAAAAAGCATAAATTCCTAGTTTCACCCAGACATTCTGAATTAGAAACTATGGGTTTTCATTGCTTCTCAAACTTAAATGTGTATTAATTTACAACAAGCTGCCAAGTAATTCTGGTGATCAGTGGTGCACCCGGTGAGGAGCAAGGTATAGTTAGAAAAGTGACTAGTTAAAAAACACATCAAGAAATTCTAACGTGTGGTTGCTCAGATTTTTTTTTTTCTTCAAGTTATGCCAGACTCTATTTCCAATGACTCTGACTCAGTCCAGAGTCAGGGTACTGAATTTTTAGCCAGGATTGAGAACTACTGCTGTAGATTTTGCTCCAGCATAAATACCTATGAAATGGTAGAAGCAAGACTACACCTGGATCTCATTCTAGTATTTGTCTTTTCAAAAATCCCATACTACCTCCCTGAGGGTAAAACAGGGGCTCTGAATTGCCCTGTTTGCAATCAAGTTCTGTTACACTCCAGTTAGCATATGAAATATACAATAGCTACTCTTACAGTTTTTAATTTCTAAAAGTTGCATAGTAAAGGGCAGATAAGTGAATCAGAACGTGAAAATGAGTAAATACGATTTAATTACTGTCAGAATTCACTGGTGATATTGTTGAATCTTTAACACATCCTTCCCCCAGGCATTCCAGAAAATAGTTCTGTATAGTTATAAATAGTTATCTGAGCAAACATTTCATCATCTCTGGAAACTGCAACTTCCCAAATTCCTTCTATATTTGGAAAATACACAGTGCCTCTTACCACTCCCCAATTCCCCTGCAAAATTATTTCTAATAGAACTACTAATAAAATTTTGTACTTACATTTTTACTCTTTTATTGGACTGAAACCCACAAATATTTGTTTGAAAAATTATAGTCACCCATCACGATGAGTGAGAAATATAGGCACAGTTAGCCACATGTGCATGACATCAATTTTTCAACATAATGTAGCAGGCGGTAAAGCGCAAAAAAATCAGCTGAAATCTCAGCCACTAGATGCCGCTGAAGTGTCTGGAGGCCTAGGAAGTGAATTCTCCAGAACTATAAAGCCTTACATCTTGGAAAATAAAATGCTGTTACTATGGTGACCAGCTGAGATTATGGATAATGAGAGTACCATGTTTTCCACTCTCTAAGGAGCTATTGTTCTCCACATATTGCTCTACGCTGAACATTGCTGACCTTCAAAATGTATCAAAATCATTGGTACTTCCCTTTCTAAAATAAAGGAAATTTCATTCAATACTTTTGTGTGAGTGAGAAGCTGTACACATCAATTATTCACACGTACATACACACACAAACACAATATGGAAAGAAACCATTATCCAATGCGTTTTTCTTATTTAGTACAGAAGTGTGATCGATGGCCTTAACAGTACCTGATGTCATAGTTTCTACAACTTTGTGTGATTCTGTATTTTTTAAAGTTCTTCATCTATAAAGATAGATGAATTGAAAAAACTGGCTGAATACATGTCATCTAGATATGCAATAACATTACATATCTACCTAGCATATTACATATGTATTAGGAATAATTATAGCAAAAATAACTTTTCAGTGGAACAGGGTACAAGAAATTTTCTGTTTAATTAGAGGAAACAGACACAAGTAGTTTTCTTCTAAGGACAGCAGTAGACAGGAAAACAGAATCACAGAGAAATAGAAATATTTTACATAAAACAGTTGAAAACAGACATGGAAAAAAGATAAAAGGATAAATTATGCTCATTGTTTACTAACAAGTTATTGATTTTCTCTGAATCTTTAATGTACTATATTCAATAGGAAGTCTGTGAAGTTAAAATTCATACATTTTAGGAAATTGTATTTAAAGAAAATCATAAATGGATATTGTGAGGTTCTATAAGTCTCTCACCAAAAATATTCTTCCAAAATAATTACTTAAACTTGCATAGCCCAAGGAAATAAAAAATAATTAATATATCTCAAAATTCAAGCAAGGGAAAATTAATGACCAGATTTTCATGTCAGAAGACTTTACATAATAATTAATGAGTGTGAAAGAGTAATAAATATGTCAGTTTTCATAATATATGATGAGTTCTCATGATCCTGGAAAACTACACCAGTCATTCCTTTTAAAAACTATCCCTGAGCTGCATAAACCTAAAGTGAATTTGATATCCCTGAGTCCAGCTTCCAATGGCTTTTAATGATGCATAGAATTCATAGCTTGGTAAGTGGTTTCTTAAGAGTAGTTGCATATTTCAAAAACAAACAGAACATGGAGCTGATGGGAATATCTGGAAATAAATATCAAGGGATGTTGTTAGAATACTATTATTGGAATCATGGTTTTTCAAAACACAGGAAATTCTGGAGCACAAGTTTATGGCCACACCTATCCAATGGTCACTTCCATGAAAACGTAATGGAGACTATAAACAACAGCATTTTATGCCCCATAGTGTATTTTACTCTCTAATTTCCTAGTACTGCCATAACACAGTACCATCAAACTCAACTGCTTAAAGCAACAGACATTTATTATTTCATATTTCTGGAGGCCAAAAGTCAGTGATCAAATATCATCAGGACCATGCTCTCTCTGAAATGTATGGAATAACCTTTCCTTGCATACTCTCAGCTTCTGGTGGTTTGCTGGTAATTTTTGACATTCTTTGGCTTGCAACTGCATAATTCTAATCTCTACCTTCATCATCACGTGGTGAAATCCTTGTGTGTATCTGTCTTCACATGGACATCTTTTTGCAAAGACACCAGTCATGTTGGATTAGGGCCCCACCCTATTCCAGTATGATCTCATCTTAACTAATTACATCTGCAAACAACCTACCTCCAAATAAGGTCACATTCTGAGGTAATGGGGGTTAGAACTTCAATATATTCTTTCAGAGGGGACACAATCAATCCAAAACACTCTTGCAATATCAGAAAGAGTTATTTGATATGTGGTAGCACATCAAACTTTATAAAACACCACCATTTCCTCCTCTTGGCTGGCAAAGCTTTGTAGGAGATCATGAGATTTATCATCAGCTTTATGATACTATAATGTAAACATTAGAAATGGAATCCAAAGAATGAAAAGCAGGATGGACTAAAGACCTAAAAAGTGCAAAGAATTTTCCTATGGTCCATTATGACATCCACCTGCAATCAGGTAGAAATGTACCTAAATCAATTCATCTTCATATAGTGACTTTTTTTTCCCAGTTGTCATTGGCAGCTAAACAATTACCCTATGTGGATAGACATGGGTGAAATAGATAATTACTTTTAAGAAACATCTAATGATAATAATAATTTTGGCTTTATATTTTACTTGGGCATATATATCAATCACATGCCACTCTCCTATGTTTCATACAGTTATATAAATGAGGAAATGAAAACAAATGTTTGGCTTCATAAATCTTCAGATTAACCATAAGAGACTCTGGGGCTTTAATCTGATCAACTATGGGCAGTCTAGCTATATTTAAGCAATGTAACTTTTTCAAACTTTCATCATGTATTCCTATCATATTCTCTTTCAACACTATACCAAAAAAGAGAACAGCAATGACCTCCAAAGTTTCAAAAGATCAAAAATGTGCTCACTCGTCCATTGATTCATTTATCCTTTCGTCCTCATCGTTGAGGACCTACCAAATTTCAGGCATTACGATGGGTCCTGAGTTTAAATGCTCCCCAAGCCTGGCAATAAAACTAAACTGTGGTAGTATGCATGCTGTATCTTAGCTAGACTATAAAGCTTTCCCAAATACATACTGAATGCATAGTAAATTCCTTGGATTTGAATTTAAAGAAGAATGCAAAGGGCATTGCAAAATACATATTTTGTACATTACACTTTGATTAGTTTTCCCGACAGTGATGCTAATGTAATTTTCTTTTGGTTTTCAATGTAAGCTTTGGATTGATTTTGCAAGTGTTTTTATGAAGAAGCAAATAAGTAGCCACAATTCTGGCAGCCCAATGGCAATCACCTATAGGTCCCGTCAATGCCACAAATTAAACATTTTCAACACTAAACATACTTATTTGTATGCTACTGATTTATCTTACTGATACCATCACCTTTCCATCACCCAGGCTCAAAAACAATCTTTTCTCCTTTTTTTTTTTTTTTTTTTTTTTAACATTCCCTTTGTAAGTCTTCTCATTCAGTTTCTCATTTTAATTGCACATTTTTTTTTTTAAATTCTATTCCCTTTACTTTATGTCCACAGACACTATTCTCATTTCCTTTCTTAAACACTGGCATTCTAAATGTTCTTCCAACTTGTGTTTACAGCATATTTATCTCATTGAAGCACAAATCTGATATAATCTGATATAAGCACAAATCATGATATAATCTCAAATAAAAATCATCTGTTTCTCCCCTTGGCACAGAGGATAAAGCTCTTTGTCTAACATTCAAAGCCCTCCATAATTGATCTCCTATCTCCATTTCCTATCTTCCAAATGCTCATCATATCCAGAACACTATTTTCAAACTAAAATAGCTGCTGTTAACCTGAGCATTCCTAACCCATGACATTACTGACACTGATTCCTCAGTGAGAACGCTTTTATCTCATATCCAAATTCTGTTATTCAATCATAATACTTTTTTTATTAATTATATGAAATGGGTGACTGAGTTGATTCATTGCAACTAAATGATACACTTCTAAGTCTTTCAAAACTCATACTTAGGTTTAATATATCAAACATACCTTAAGGAAATACGACGTTTTCAAAATTCCATAAATTGATACCTAATACATTCCTTTCTGTATAACAAAAGTCATGTGAATTTATAATCACTCTACTCTGAAATATTCCATAACAGAATTATCCAAGAAAGTACAGCAAAGAAAGAGTAAAACCATTTGTTAACAATTATATTTCTAATTGTCATTTTGCTCACATAACTCTATATGCCTTAGCCTAGATAATATTTGTATATTTAATGTGCTTAATATGATCATAGAAGGTTGGTATGAAGCAAGAGGAAAAAATAAATATCCAGTTACATATTGGTAAGCAATTTGACATTTTAGTTTTGCTAAATAGTCCAGAATTATTGCTATCCAAAATAATTATTTTTACAATGAAGACTAAATATACAAATAGAAATGGTCAAATGTATTCTCATCTAAATATGAGTCTTTCAAATCAAAAATGTCTTTAAATTTTGTTTTATTTCTTATGATGTTTGAACTTATAAAGAAGTCTTTATTAATTAAGGATGATTTGGTAGGCAATTTTGTTTGATAACATTACATTAACATGCAAAAGGTGTTTTATAATTTAACATTTTGACACTACAGTGTGGGAAAAAGATAAATGTTTTTCTCCAGAAACAATCTTTTAAGACTTCTAGTCCCCATGGCAAATAAATGTACCTTGACATGCATGATATGCACCAAATACATAGTAGTGTCTGATAAAATGTAGAATGAATAAACTAAAAATTTACCTGGACTCGTAATTAAAATAGGCATATCTGTAATGCAGATACTTAACAGGAGTTAACAGGACAAGTTCAGGGCAGCCGGTCTCTTGGATAGATCAGGCAGCGGTAACTTCTTCATGGGCTATTGAGGCAGGGGAGATCCAAGAGTCCAGAAGAGAACAGGAACCCCAGAAACAGCCATGTATATTTAATGGGCCCTTTGCATCTGTTGGCTGCATCTTGAGTTTCACTTCCACATATTCAATTAACCGTGGATCCAAAATATTCAGAATGGGGTGGGGAGGGGCGATGGCTGGCACCTGTAGTCGCAGTTACTAGGGAGACTGAAGTTGGAGGTTCACTTGAGCCTAGAAGTTCCAGGATGTAGTGTACTATGATCCTGACTGGGAACAGCCACTGCACTCCAGCCTGGCAAGGTAGTGAGACTCCATCTCGTAAATTTTTTTTTAATTAATAAATAAAAATATTCAGTCAAAAAATTAAAATAACAATACAAAAATTTTAAAATAATGGAAATGGAGTAGATCAGGGCAGTATAACAACTATTTATGTAGCATTTACATTATGCTAGGTAACATAAGTAATCTGTAGATGATTTAAAGAATATACATATTCCTTAAATTACATAAGTTACATGTAAATACCATGCCATTTTATGTAAGGGACCTGAGACTTCACAAATTTTGGTTTCCTGGGTTGGGGCCCTGAGGCCTAAAATCAATCACTGTTGGGTACTAAAGGAAGACTTTATTGGAACTAGATATGTGATTAGGACGGCCACACATGCCAGTTTGTTCAGTAATAAGCGTTTCAGCTTATACTTGCCATCTTTGTATTTTGTCTGGTTGAGGAAGTATTTTGTTTTCTTGCTTTCAGTTTTTCAGAAAATTGTTTACAATCGTTGCATTAAATTAAGATGCAATATCTCTTATATTCCGAGTCCACCACACCCTGTCGAGGAGTGCATGAGTCGTATGTATAGTGAATTGAGCTCCAGCAACTTTGCCTGACCCTTTCCAGATATAATCTAGCTAACAACACATTCCAGGACAATATGCAAGTTGTTTACTGATAAATGTGTTCTAAGAGGAGTAGCTAAAGTCTCCCTCGCAGCCTCTGGAGCTGGTGAGAGAAGTATTTGATGTTGGGTGGTTTAGTAAGCTATCTGCATACCAGACAATTTTTTCCATGTCCCACATTTTGGCCTACAAGATATACCTAACTCCCTTGCCACCAATAGCCTTGGCCTAAAATATATGCAAAACTGCCAGTTAATGTGGCAAGTAAATATTGTGGGAAATCATGAGATATGTTTTTAGAATACAGAGTCAGAGCAGTTACACTGTAGACTGCATAAACATTAGTTGGAGTGCACTTATTTAAATAATTCTGCCATTTATTGTAGGGTGGAAATATATACCTATTTCATTGCTTGCAAATAAATCTTTTGAGAATGAGCTCAAAATATGAAAGTTTATGATTAATAAAAGTATGGAATTTCTGTATCTCAAAAGGTTGATGATGGACATGAAACATCAACTAAATGTTTATGTATATACGTCATTTCCTCTGGGGCTCTAAGGATATTACTGACTAAACAAAAACCAGAACATACAAATTTACTAAAGAAATAATAACATCTTATTCTGATTAGAAGTTGTTTTAAGGAGATCATGCATGAGACTACAGATTTACAAAGAAACTAAAGGAGGTGCAGTTTCACGCTTTCATATGAAGCATGACTTTTCGTTTAGATCAAATGACTGTTCTTCTAAGTTTATTTATTTTCCAAGTTTTATTATGTATAATTGAAAAAGCAATATCTGTTTATATGTTGGACTCAATATTAGAATAACTTTAGTTATTCTAATATTTATATCCTGTTTCTAGATATAAATATATCCTGTTTGTGAATATAAATGTATTCTGTTTGTGGATATTAATATATCCTGCCTATGGATATTTATGTCCTGTTTGTGAATTCAGGATATATCCACTTGTATCCTGTTTGTATATAAGTGTTACCAAATGCTTCCCATAAAATATAGGTTACTTTCAAAATTAGAGTTTTTTCCAACCGATTCACAGAATAAAACTACAGATATTGGAAATGCACTACGCTGTAGTGTAAACACAAAATTATTATGAATGCTGTTCTAAATTTACTTTAAAAGTTCAAATAATCAGGTAATTTTTTTATTATATTTACATTTTGGGAGAACATATTTATGTAGGAATTAGTAGATTTTACACATTCTTCAAAATCATTTATAGACCAATAAGAACAACAAATAAAATCACATTTTATGCATGTTTACAATGTAACTAGAAAATAGTAAATACAGGCTGGGCACAGTGGCTCATGCTTGTCATCCCAGCACTTTGGGAGGCCGAGGCGGGTGGATCATGAGGTCAGGAGTTCGAGACCAGCCTGGCCAACACAGTGAAATCCCATCTCTACTAAAAATACAAAAATGAGCTGGATGTGGTTGTGCACACCTGTAATCCCAGTTACTCAGGAGGCTGAGGCAGGAGAATGGCTGGAACCTGGGAGACAGAGATTGCAGTGAGCCAAGATTGCACCACTGCATTCCAATCTGGGTGACAGAGCTAGAATCCATCTCAAAAAAAGAAAAAAAAAAGAAAGAAAGAAAGAAAAGAAAATAGCAAATACTACAAAATTTAATGTATAACTAAGGAAATACAGCAGAGGAAGGTCTATGAAGCAGATACTCAGCCTCTTTTCTTTTCTTTTTTTTTTTTTGAGACAAAGTTTTCTTCTTGTCACCTAAGCTAGAGTGCCATGGAGAGTGTCAGCTCACTGAAAGCACTGCTTCCTGGGTTCAAATGAGTGTCCTGACTCAGCCTTCCAAATAGCTGGGATTACAGGTGCTCACCACCACACCCAGCTAATTTTTGTATTTTTGGTAGAAGATAGGGTTTTACCATGTTGGCCAGGCTGCTCTTGAACTCCTGACCTCAGGTGATTTGCCCACCTCGGTCTCCCAAAGTGCTGGGATTACAGGCATGAGCCACTGAACCTGGCCTCAGCCTCACTATTAAGCAAAATGGAACAATGAGAAACTCAAAGAAAATGAAATGCCATATGTTTTCATTACTTTGTGGGGAAAAAAAAAAAAAAAAAAAAAGCTCTAGAGCCCCAAAGATGGAAAAGAAATCATGACCCCAATATCCTTTCCAAAAGTACATGAAAATTCATCTTACACAAAAAAATGAGCAAGATGAAAAATATTATATAGAATTCCAATTTCCATTTTTAAATAATTATAATGCCCCTATAGAAAATAAAAGCTAGCCACTAAGTCCTGCCTTCAAAATAATTTTAAACTTCCATTTAATATATCAAAATGAATGTAAAAAAATAATAAATACACGAATGGGAAAAGAACATAAATTTATAATTTAGAAAAAAACTCAAAACTAAGATGTTTGGGGAAAATGAAAATATAAAAAGAGAGGTGACAGCATTTAGGCAAGAATTGGAAATAAATATTACATTGGAGATTTTTTAAAAAAGAACTAACATAGAAAGCACAAAAGCATAACAGGTGAAGCTTTTAGAAAAATGAAAGATGAAAAAGAGAAAAAAATTAAAAACAAAATTCATGAAGAAAGAAAATAAGAATTTGGATATAATGATAAAGGTAGAAAACATGGAAAGTCAACAAACATATGACAAATGTCCTCCAAACTAATGGCAATGGAACACAACAATGTTGAAAATCATAGATCAAAAAAAAAAAAAAAAAAAAAAAAAGCCCCCAAAAAAAAAAA
>NW_016804150.1:1907640-1910377 GCF_001698545.2 Rhinopithecus bieti
AAAAAAAAAAAAAAAAAAAAAAAAAGTCCCAGTAATAAAAAACTTGAAACTACTTAAAGAGGAAAATTGACCTAAAATGGCCAACACCAAACATATTTTGTAAAACTACTGAACTTTAAAATATTTTCTTACTGGCAAAAAACAAATCAAGTCTCCTAAAGGGAAAATCAGATTGCTTTTAGTCTTTTAAAAGCAACACTTTATGCTAGATGTCAATGGTGTAACATATTTTAAATACTGAAAAAAATAAAATAGAATTCACGAATTTTATACTTACGCCAAACTTATCTTTAAACATAAAATCCTCAGACAACGTGTTTGAAATAATAGAATTGTAAAATATTGTTCCTGTGTCTTTTTTAAGAATACAAAGAGAATGTGCCTCAAGCAACTGGAAAATCTAAAGATTATTAACATAAAGACTAATGGAACCTTGGGTCCTGATCCTACCATTAACATGGTGAGCACCTGAGGAAGGTTCAAATGCAACATCTTGCTCATCATCATTTCAAACAAGACCAAACAGAGCACTGACTTGTTCCTTTGTGTTTTAAGATCTTGAGCTGCTGGGAACCAAATCTTGCGGAGGTTCTGATCTAAGTTACTTGTTCTGTACATATTATCTTTCTTATCCAGCAGCTCCCATTAGAACGTTCTGGAAGCTGTGTGAGTTATCCCAATTTTGTCCACTAAGCTTCTACAGGAAGTAACTGTGTTATAAACATCTTATGCCACTGTACTTACACTTCAAAAATATGAAATTATTTTATTTCGCAGCAGATTTATTTTCACTGTTGCCAGGATTTCCTAATTATACCTTTTCTCTTTCTCTCATTAAAGATCCATTTTCAAAAGAAGAATGAAAAGAGGAGGAGAATTAAGAGGAGAAGGAGGAGGAAGGGAAGGCGGAGAAGGAGGTGGAGGGGAGCAGAAAAAGTAAAGAAGGAGACAGTGAGGGAGACAAGGAAGAAGAAAGAGGAACGGGAGAAGGAAAACAGAGGGACAGGAGGGGAAAAATGGGAGGGGAAGGAGGAGTGTGGGAGGGTGACAAAAAACAAGGAGGACAAAGGGGAGGAGGAAATAGAGAAGGATTGGGAAACAGGATGAGGGAGAGGGAGAAAAAATGAAAAAGAGGAAAAAATTAAGGGGGAAGAGAAAGAGAAAGAAAAAGAAATCGAAAGAAGGGGAGGGGAAGAATAACAAATAGAAGGAACTATGAATTCAGTAACTACACAGTGACAATGAGATTAAACCTCAGGGCAATATTAAAGTCAGACACTCCTGTGTAAGTGATAGGGACAACGGGAACTGCATATTAGAGTGACCAGGTTACAAGGCAAAGACCAGCATGAAGGTAATTTTAATATCCAGCAAGGAGACTTTGTGAAAGTGAAGAGGAGACTTAAAAGGCCAGAAGTCTCAGTGATATAACCAGCTGGGGTTCAGAAAATAAATTTTCTATTATGTCTATCTTTTATTGTTTCTTCAGGTTGATTAGGCCTAGAGACCAGGAATTATATTAGATTGAAAATCACACAAATGAAAACATTTTGTTTATAGTATTCCTTGAAAAGTTAACCAATGACATGAACAACAAGCCAAATAAGTGGTTCAACACTAGATTTACTCCTACTTTTGGCATTATGAGAAATATACTTGTAAAATAATAACATTTAATTGGTACAGACAGAACTTATTTTGGCATCCTCTTTGCATGTTTGCAGTGTACAGAATAATTAAAATTAACAAATTGCATTTCAGTGTGTTGTGTCTCAGAAACGCATCCCTCCACTTCATTACATTCTACAGGCAGAACCCACATGGCTTAGTTCATTTTGCGCAGCTCTAACAGAATCCTTGAGACTGGATAGTTTATAATGAACAGCAATTTATTTTCTTATGAGTCTGGAGGCTGAGAAGTCTATGATAAAGGTGCTTGAATCTGGCAAGGGTCTACTTGCTGCATCATCACACAGTGGAAGGCAGAAGGGCAAAGAGACAAATGCAAATGCGGTCCAAATGCGCCCTGTGTAACAGCATTAATCGCACTAATCGCACCCATACTGGCAAAGCCCTCATGGCCCAATAACCTCCCAAAGATTCCACATCCCAATATACACACAGGGGCAACCCAGGTTCAACATGAGTTTTGGAGGCAATAAGCATTCAAACCATAGCACTGCATATGCTTAAGGTTGTCATTTCGTGTATCAAATATGAATTAATGGACTGTTTAAAAGTGAGAATTTTCTGTTCTTTTAGGAAGGCATTAGGTAGTCAAAATCTTTTGTAAGCTCATGTTAAACTACAAAAAAAATGTATACTTTAAAAAATTTTTCTTTTTTATTTTTATTGATAGATAATATTTATACATACTTATGGAGTATGTGTGGTATTTTGTTACTTGAATGAAATGTGTTATGATCAAATCAGTGTATTGAAGGCATACATCACCTTGAATATTCATAATTTCTATATGTGAAACATTTCAAGTTTTTTCTTCTAGCTATTTTGAAATATGCAAAACACTGATGTTAACTATAGGTATCTTACTCTGCTATCAAACATTAGAACTTATTCCTTTCCTCTAAATTAGTATACCCACTATGGAAAACAGTATGGAGATTTTTCAGAAAACTAAAAATAGATCTACCACAGCATACAGCCATCCCACTGCTGGGTTTTTATCAAAAAAAAAAAAAAAAAAAAAAAAAAAAAAAAAAAAAAAAAAAAAAAA
>NW_016804150.1:1912181-1927670 GCF_001698545.2 Rhinopithecus bieti
AAAAAAAAAAAAAAAAAGAAAGAAAAGAAAATCATTACATCAAAGGGTTGCCTACACCCTCATGTTTATTGTGACACTATTCATAATAGTTTGTATATGGAATTAACCTAAGTCTCCATAAGTGGATAAAGAAAATGTGGTATATATACACAATGGAATGCTATTCAGTCATGTAATTATTTTTAAAATGAAAATTACTAAATGAAATACGCACCTACATATTATAAGCCTATATGTATACCTATTTATTACCTATTAAAAGTATCATGGTAAATATAACTAATACTTTGCAGAAAAGTGATCGTAATTTTCAGTAGAATTTCTCTTTCCTGGAACTAAAATATTCGCAATAGGAAATATATTATGTTAGTGTTAGATACTATCAGTTAAATTAGCTTTGAAGAAAAAAATTGCTAAAACTTGGGAAATATTTGGGAACTAAGAGGCACATAGTATAATTTGTAATTTTAAATAAATACAAATGTCTCTTTTTAGAATTTTGTAGGCTTATATTTCCATATACAGAAACTAGAAACTGGGTTAAGTGTAGTATCCCAAATAAAACAAAAATGTTTAACTAATACGCCAAAAGTATAATTATGCATCTATTTGTCCAAGGACATTTTTGCCAAACTTTTGAAAGTTTACAAAAAAGAAGGAAACAATTGTACAATGATGCCTTTTCTGAAGGCCAGCTGTTACTTCAAACTTCTATGTATTAAATGGCTTCTATATATTTGTCATAATTCTACATTCTTTGTTACCCAGTTCATCTCAAATCCAAATAAGATTTTTCATTTCAGCTTTTCAAATAGGGTGATTAAGGTGGAAATTTTTAAATGACTTGTCCATGTTCACACAGATTGTAGGTGTCAAAACTGAAATTCCAATGCATATCTGTCAGAGACCAGTTCACAGTCTTTTTACTATGCTATAGGAATATGATTTACTTTACAAAAAAGTTCATATTTTTAAAAAGTTTCAGATAACTTTTGCATAAAAGAGGCTCCTCCTTCAGATTTTTTGATAGAATTTACAAGAATTAATTCTAGATAACTTTAGCTGAAAACTCTCGAGACAGAGAAGCATACACTGTTTATGCAAATGAAGGAATAGTGAAGACAATAATGATAGAAGGGAGTTTGAACTCTGGAAGATCCAGGTTACTTTCCAGTGTTGTCCTTTAAAAGAGCAGTATCATCGTTATAGTGGCTATTGTTAATAAATACACCAGACATCTTGTTACTTACCTACCTTTCACAGTAAAAGAGTATCTTTACCCTAGGCTAGATAGTCATCGTATACTAACCATCAATTTCAGCTTTTTGTTTTCTTTTATGTGGTGTCCTGAGCCTAGAGAATATACAGGAATTTCTCTGTGGAGAAAGACAAATCTAGATTCAAATCCTCCCTTCTCTCACTTACTACTTAGAGCACAGGACATAGGAGTTATTATTTAGTCATTCTCAGCCTTTGTCCCAGAGTGATGAAATAATAGGTACCACATAGAATTATGGTGGAAATTAACATAACTCTGGTATGAAAGGGTTTAACCAAATCTTGGACTCATAGCAGGCACGCAATAAAATTTAGTCACTTTGCTTTCGGTCTTTTTTCTTTTGTTTTAACCTTATAATGCTTAGCAAAGTATAATTTTCAAAAAGTTTTAAGCGTAACTCCCAAGCAAATAATAATTGAGCATGTGCCAGAGGCTTCATTCTACCTTTTAATTAATGAGGAATCCAATAAGATGTTAAGACTGGTTCAAAAAAGAACATAAAAGACACATATACGTTGGCAGTCAATAATACTAAAAATGAGTTTGCCAATGAATGCAAAACCTAATATAAAATTTTTAAAACTTTGGTGTTTTTTCGCATGTTCTCACTCATAGGTGGGAATTGAACAATAAGATCACCTGGACACAGGAAGGGGAACATCACACACCGGGGCCTATTGTGGGGAGAGGGGAAAGGGGAGGGATAGCATTAGGGATAGCATTAGGACTAATGTAAATGACGAGTTAATGGGTACAGCACACCAACATGGCACATGTACATATGTAACAAATCTGCATGTTGTGCACATGTACCCTAGAACTTAAAGTAATAAAACAAAAAAATTTGGTGTTTTCATGTTTGACAATAAAATGTGATATTTGGGGTTATATTTTTATGGGGTGAAAATCAATTGTTTCTCCACTAGACAAAATGTGTTTGTCTTGCTATGGACAAAAATCATTTGCATTGCTATTTGTTTTCTACAGGCTGACATCTACCCCTACTGAGTTGTAAAATAGCTTAGTCAATAAAAAGTTAATCAAATGTGCACACTACTTTACAATCAAATAATCCCAGGCATTCCATTAGACAATGCCTAGGCCTTTTCTAAAAGAACACCCAGAGTAATCTCTTTGTGCATTCTCAAACCTTGTACATGCTATATAAAGTAGAAAACTTCGGTTTTGAAAATTCTTAGTTTCTGAACAAATGATTCCTAAGACTCCATTATCTCTACAAATAAGCTTTTAACATTATAGGTAAACTATAATACATGTTTTTTTCTCGTGTATTTATATCTTTCTAAGTCTTGTATTTTGATAATGTGTCTACTACATTGATTAAAGAACTAGTCCAGATGCACTTCTGGCTCCTCATTAACTAACTGAATAATAACGGGCAAGTCGCTGTTGCTCTCTAAGCCTCAGTTTCCACCTGTGAGAAATACAGATAGTAAAGACAAATACTTTAATTGTTGTAAGGGTTAAATGAAGTAACACATGCAAAATTTTATAACCATTTCTGAAACGTGATAATTATTCAGCAAATATTTTTATGTCATTTCAATGTCCTTGAAAGTTGAGATACGGAAACAAGGTCCATTGAGTGTTTGCTTGTACAGTAGCCAGCAGGTGAAAATGGGAAAGGAAGCAAGTAATAGAAGTTCTGGAAATTGACAATAATGATAAATGTGATGATGAAGTACACTTGAGGACCAGATCAAAATTGTGGTTCAAAAATCAAAAGGCGGTGCATTTACTGTTTTTAGATGAGTAATTTTCTTTCTTTAATTAAATGCCATGCATTTTCACTCGGAAGACTCAGTTATAAAATGGAGATAAAGGTAATTCATTAGGCCAGGCATCGTGGCTCAGTCTGTAATCCCAGCATTTTGGGAGGCCAAGGTGGGTGGATCACTTGAGATCACGAGTTCAAGACCAGCCTGGCCAATGTGTTGAAACCCCATCTCTACTAAAAATACAAAACATTAGCCGACTATGGTGGTGTGCACCTATAATCCCAGCTACTAGAGAGGCTGAAGCAGGAGGATCGCTTGAATCTAGGAGGTGGAGGCTGCAGTGAACCGAGATTGCACCACTGCACTCCAGCCTGGGTGACAGTGTGAGACACTGTCTCAAAAAAAAAAAGATAATGCACTCAAAGCAAAGAACTTTGCTTCACAAAAATGATAATCACCAAAATAATGTTACTTTTACACTGTTGATTTATTTTAATATAGGTTACATTTGGAGTTTATTAATTTATGGAAAGAAAATTAATTCTAACTCAAGTTTCTTTCTTTTGCTTCTTTTTTAACATATAAAGTATCTCACTCCCTTATAGTCAAGAATTCCCAGAGGTTAAATGGTTCGATGTAGAAGGTAATAAGTAACTAGCCCCTCAAGTGAGACTGGTACAGAAGGGATATGCCAAAAATTACTACACGGTTACCTCTATCTCTCTACCACATGGCCCAGAAACACATTCTGCTACAGCACGGAACCATGTATAACAAGTTAAACTCAGGTCTCTAGGTTTTTATTTTGGTATTTTGTTTTGTTTTGTAATGTTTTGCTTTTACCCTTCAAAATAAGGATTAGAAAAAAAAAAACAGTATAATGAGTATAATGTAACCTGATATCTTTGGGAAGAACAGTTACATGTTTATTTTAGGAAAATTATTATGCTAGGATTTCAACTTAAAAGTTCTATAATTGCTTAAAGTTTCATGACATATCAGAATAAGGTTACAAAATGATGTTTTAACCCTCACCCTTTTAAAAATATATGTAAAACTTGACAAAACACACTAAATGTTATAAAGTATATCATTGGCAGAGATGACTCATATACATAAGAAAAGTCTCTATTTGCCCTGTAACTCAGAAATGTACAAATATAGAACATATCTTATGTGGGAAACAAAATTTCTATGTCCAAAGCCATGAAATTACTAACGAATAGCCAACATTTTAGTCTCATAAATTAACCAAGCCATATCACATGATGTTTGAATTACAGTTCTTTAATATTTTACTGCATAATTAAGCTGTAAATATGTAGTCTTTATATAATTCCATGGTTTGAAATTTAATTCCAAGTTAGAAAAGATTTTATAGTATATATTATTTAACCAACCACATTTTATTTTGAAAGTAGTTGTGTTTTAAGCAAAAAAAGAAAAAAAAAAAAAAGAAGAAGAAAATCTCAAAGCAAACAAAATGGGGCAAAGTTTTGACTTGTTTTGAACATTATACATAATAAATGTTTAGAATAAGTTGTTAGATAAATATGTTAGACACTGAAAAAAATAGAAAATATAGGAAATAAATGTAAAACTTTTATTATAATTTAACCAGAAAAGCTACTGAAACTCTTTTTCCAATTCATTCATTTAATCTACTACTTTTTTGGACACTCAGAGCAAGCAAGCCAAAATGCAAATTAGCTCATAATTTGAAATAAATGCATATTCAAATGCCAAATTAGGGCAAATCAAAGATATAACTATGGCCTTATGAATCAGAAAAGAAAGAAAATTAGATGGAAGACACATCTTACCAGTTTTAAAATGTAGTCTTCTAAAGCTAAATTTCCTAATTCTTTGTCTTCTCTGAGCTTCCATAAAAAGATTTTAAAGGGCATTGTGGGCTAACATAAAAAACGTACTACTGGACTTAAAATTTCTTAAGAATATTATCTGCTTAGGAGATGCAATCGGATACTCAGTTCAGTGAATCTGTAGTCACTTTTCTAAAACAGCAGATTTTGGCTTTGCACCCCATGACAATTTCTTTGTCCAAGCCACACTAAAAATAGGTCTTCGTATAATGGAAATGTTGAGACCTTAACTACAGCAATGTGAGTGAGCACCACTATAATAAGGATTTCTCATCAACTCTTGGTTTACATTATATTAGCATATGAAAAAGCTATTTAAACATTAAAATTAATACATCATAAAACAATGGTAATACTTCATACAAAATATAGTTTTATTTAAATCACAAATACTCACAATAGCTATGAATATCCCCATTCAAATTGCTATCATGAATATTGTATAAAATGAGAAGAATAAACTAAAAGTAAAATTAGAATACTCCTTTATAAATTATAATATGTCAAGCTAACAAATGGTAGACTTGTCATATTGAGCAACTAAATGTCTAAATGATCATTCAGCACTCATAGTGTAGGAAGAAAAAAACATGGGCTTTGTTGCCTCTAAAGCAGTTGCTCGATTTTTCATACTGTCATTCTGCTCTATTAGCAAAGCCTAACACAATTAGGTATGAATATGCAGTAATAACATGCAAATTGTTCCCTCACAATTGCCCTAAGGCAGCAGTCTCAGCCTTTCTAAGCTTGATTCCTTCTACATCATTACAGGCTTGGCATAATTCATCAGAATAAAAAATACCTTAGCCTTATTGCGAGTGGCCAGCTAGTAAAATCACCGCTAGTTGTTAACCACTCTCCCTCGATGGTTTTGTTAGCGATGCTTGTCCCCAGCTCCCTGCCACTCCTGCACTTGTACATGTTTCCCTTGGGTAATGTTAGACACTACATTTGAGCCTGCCAGAACAATTAACCCTACTGTTAATTAGAATGAAATGTCAGGCGCACAGATGGTACAAGCTGGCACCCTGCCATCCCGCCAACTGCTGCTGAAAGCAGCTACCCTACTGCTGACAGCTGCTCAGCCATGTCCCAAACCAGCAGATGTCAAAACTTTCCAGCTGAGGAAGGTTAAAAAAAGCAAAGAGGAGGAGTTTCTCATCCCAGCAGCGATGATGACTGTTTTAGTGCTATTGTATCTATTACCTGTTGTCATACTGTACCAATCAAGAGGAAGTCTACAAGCAGAGAGACACAAATTTAAAATAATGATACTAATCATCATAACATAAATAAACATAATATGGCTATAATTCAATACAAGTATAAAAACAGCACTGGCAACAAACAAAATCACTGAATGGTTTCACTAAGTTCACGTAAGTTGAGAGGCATATTTTCACATATATTTTTAAACAGAAAAGAATATTTTAACATTCCCAAATCAGGTAATTTACAAGGCCACAAAATATTGCCCATTTAACCTTTAGACAAAATATCCACTTTGTTTCCAGAAATCACACCTAGGGGTAAAATTGTTATTTTTCCTGGTGTCTTTTGTTGTTCATAATTTATGAACATAATTTTTGAAATGACAATTTATGTTTCCCTCTATCCTCATACACATATACGTGGCCACCAAAAAGAGATAACAAAGTATTATCCATGAAAAATATCAAAACTAAAGTCTGACTAGAGAATACATTTGCAACTGCGTATCATTTTGGTTAGAAACCAGCTTCAGAATTTTGGCCTGAATGTTATGTTAATCTTGTGGCTAAACAAACAGTTAGTGATCTTATTATGAATTACTTGGAAATGCAAGCTCCTTCTAAACACAAGAGGACTGGACCATAAATCCCTAATACTTAGTTTTGAGATAAGAAAACAATTTTGTGTTGCTGATTGCTATTAAACATGGAAAGTGTAGAAGTGTGAAAGTAATCTCTTTTCAATTATGCTATTTTGAGTCATTCTCTTTAACAGCATGAATGCAGGGGGATATTATAACTTAAATGCGACAGGAAATATGCCATAAAATTTAAAGTTTATGTTTCTGCTATTTCTACTTCAATCAGACATTATTTATTGATAAATTATTTATTCAACATTTCCTAAGTATGTACACATACTGAAAAACACAATGTAAAATCTTTTGAACATTCAAAAGGAATTAAAAATTACTCACGTACTAACTGCTCATTCTAATTAGGCAAAAAGAAACATAATACAGATATATGGACCATGTATAATTAGGATTCTTCTGTCATGCATAACCAAAGTTAACTATACTTTGAAGATACCCATCAGGGCTTTTCTGTCCTGCATAACCAAAATTAACTTAAACTACAAGGAGATTTATCAGAAAAGTATGAAATGGTTTACAGTAAATATTTTTGAAAAGCAGAAGGACTGACTTGGAAAAGACAGGGACAGCTTAAGGAATGAGGTGGCAAGAACAATGGGCAAACTAAGACACTAAGGTGAATCAGCTCAAATCGTTTCTTCTAGGAATGTAAAAGTTCACCTGGCCTACTTTGCTTCATGTGCCTAAGCATGATATGTGCACCGTAGCTTAATTAATGATTCCAGTAAGACTGAAGCAAAAGTTTAGTTTGTTACTATCTGAAAATGGGCAAGTAAGTACTACGTGTCAAAAACATCAGTGTCAGATGACCAATATCTTGGGAAGTCACTGCTAACGGATGCCATGAAGAGATTTGATGCAACCTTGGTTAAAACTACAGAGAAGATTATAAGGGAGGAGTTAAGTAGGCATTCCAGGTATAAAAGCGAGAGAGTAAATAAAATGTTGCATGGTGAGGTAACAAGCCTGGAATATTTGAACATTGAACATCTCACTAAAACAAGCCAGTACCATTAATAAAACAGTGACAACTATGACTACTACTACTTCTACTAATTTATTCTACTTATTACTACATTTGTACAGCATTTTGCCATTTATAAAGTACTTTCTGAGAGATTCTTCTTTGATTTTTACAACAGCCCTGAGAAATATGTTACACGTACTGACTTTTTATATATAATCAAGAGGTGTGTTACAGATACACTACAGTCAACATATGAACATACTATCGCTAACACACATGAAGAATTTGATGTTTGTTAGATATATCTTAATGCTCAGAAAGTTGGAATTCTTATTTCAGCTTATGTTTTTTCTTTTTCTGGAAGCAATCTAAATAAATGTGTTATATGTTATTTCACATTTCATTATTTTCCAAAAATATCATTTGATTAACTATCAAATGTCAGGCACAAGTCTAGACACCAAGAATAGTGAAATGAGATATAGCCCTGCTTTCAAGGAACTTAGAATCTAATATGAAGAGACAAGTGAAGAAGTACGAATGTTGTTTATATTTGTTACAAAAGAGACAGGATGAAGTCTCGTGAACACAGGACACAGATAGGTCAGGTCCTACAAGGGGGCCGTCAAGAAAGAGTTTTGAAAGCCATATGACTCAATATACTTGAAAATCAATTTGTTTCAGAGATTCACAAAATATCACTTAGCATACAAAAGAAGGACAAGAAAGATAACTGAATTAAAATAAGTACAAAACCCATCAAAATGAATCTGCCCCTAAAATGCACAGACAATACATTAAACAAGTAAAATGCTTGTGGTTTGAATGCTGTTTTTTGTAAAATGTCTCTTTGAAAGTAACAGTACTAGCATTCTACTAAATCCAGAGTATGTGTTCAACTGGAAAATATTTTAATTTAAACTACCTCTTGAGATTAAAATGACATATTAAAGATGCACATGGTATAATGTTGAAGCATCCCTTGACTTCCACAGAAGTTCCAATACTGAAAAATAAGATAATTTTAAATGAAATGGATAGGGACAAAATAATTGAATATTTTGCTGCAATAAAAGTAAAAATAACTCTTGCCCATTCAAAATTAAAGTATATGCATGTGTATTTATACTTGTATGATTTTATTATCACTGTTAAAGTGTAGTAATTTTATGTCTTTTAATCTTGACATAATAATTCATAAGGGTCACTTTGAGCAAAAGTGCCATTAGATATTAAAATATGAAACATTTCTAAATGTACAAACATATAGCAAATTCAAGTCATACCATTTAATAACGATCAGAAATAAGATAAAATATACTTTTCTTGGAAACTCCTGTTGTGGTTGCTTTTTTGTTATTCAACTCTCTCTGACAGACCAGGGCTTCTTCTTTATACCCATTTCACAGATCATAGTTTTCAGCTTTTATTTTTCCTGTCCTACATACATAACATCTGTATTTTGTTCAACATATTTAAATATGCAGGCGAAATTTTCTAGTTGTATGCATAGTAAGAATTAATGATTGATGTGGTTCGGTTGTGTGTTCCCACCCAAATCTCATGTTGAATTGTAATCCCCATTTGTCAGGGAGGGACCTTGTGGGAGGTGACTGGATCAGGGGACAGATTTCCCCCTTGCTATTCTCACGATAGTGAGTGTGTTCTCATGAGATCTAGTTGTTTAAAAATGTGCAGCACTACACCTTTTGCTTGCTCTCTCTCTCTCTCCTGCCACTGTGTGAAGGTGCTTACTTCCTGTTGCCTTTTGCCATGATTGCAAGTTTCCTGAGGCCTCCCAGTCATGCTTCCTGTTAAGCCTGTGGAACTGTGTGCCAAACTTCTTTTCTTCATAAATTACCCAGCCTCAGTTAGTTCTTCATAGCAGTGTGAAAATGGACTAATACAATGATCAAATCTGTATGAGTTTATGAACCATTATAAGTTTCTGAATTGCATTTACATGTAGTATTTCACGCAATCTTTACAATGCTTCAAATGAACGACAGAAGATGCTATCATCCTCACTTTTTAGTGAGTTGCTCTCCATCAAACAACTAACAAGTAGAAAAGCTGAGGCCAACCCAAAGTTGCTACCAAGCCCAATCCTGTTTCTAATTTAACACCATCTGCCTGCAGAGTGGACATGAAAGTCCACCAGCATAGTGTTAATGTCTCTTAAAAATCAATTTATGCCTGTTTTCATTTATTACGATCAAATTATAGAGATTAGCCTCAAAGAAGCAAAACAATCATCTATTTTTTCTCGGCAACCATGATGCAAGTCAAAGACATCTAGATGAACCAGAAAAATGAACCAGGGACTTTTAGTAAACAGTTGTGAAATGATTCACAGTGCAGGCATTAAATATTTAAGCAGAAATAATGTAGCCTGTATTCCCTGCAGATTTAATAGTGGATATACTTGATAAATTTGCTATCAGAAAAATACATTTACATTAGAAGATATTCCTATTTTGAAAAATAAGCTAAGTATTGTCAGATTAAGTGTAACTCCATGCTTATACTTCTCTTTCCTCTATAGTCTAGGAGCTCACCGGTGAAGAGACAAATGAGGAGGGCAAGAGAAAGGCAGATACAGACAGAGAGAGGAAAACAGATACAGATATATAGGAACAGGAAGAGAGGCAATTTAGGGAACTTGTGATGGTTATTAAGTGAAGCAAAGAAACAGTGTCTTAGTCTAAGAAGGATGATTTTAGACGGAGCTAGTCTGCCTATGCAGGGGCCCCTGAACCAAAACACTCTTCCCCTAAATACCTGAATACTTTTACTTCATTTGTCACACTGTCTCAATTCTACCACAGGATTATTCTTTTTTTAAAAAAAAAAATAATGTTTTAAAAAATTCAAATTATCTCTGGGAGGGTTAAAACACTATTATTACTAGAAGAATAATATGACATCACTGGGAAAAACTTTATTACTTAGCTCAAAACCCTATTTTAAATATGAGGATGCTGAGACCTCGTCAAGTCAAGCTATTGTCTTAAAATCACAAAGCCCAACTGTTTCAGAACTGAGGCCTCCAGTCTCCTGAGTCTCCATGTGAGGAGAACTGCAACAGTAATAATAGACAACATTTCTGAGTGGTCGTTCTGGAGCAGCCAGTGCTCTGAGACAAATCCATATGTCATAATGTTAAATGGTACTACCCGTACATGTTTTTTCCACCTTTGTTAAGCAGAGGAATAAGCAGCTTGTGGGTTGTTTCAGTGAATGGGAAGAAGGGCAGAAGAATGGATTGATCCTGGTTTCAATGAGAGGATGTCCATGCTTACCCATGTTATGCACTGGGGTTTTGCCCAAGATTTGAGAGCATCCTTAGAACACTCCTTTCAACATTTCCATTGATATCATTCATCTTCACTCTCTACTGCCAAGGAAATCTAGTCAACTGCACTTTTTTTTTTCTTCTAGATGGAGTTTTGCTCTTTCATCCAGGCTGGAGTGCAATGGTGTGATCTCGGCTCACTGCAACCTCCGTCTCCTGAATTCAAGCAATTCTCCTGCCTCACCCTCCTGAGTAGCTGGGATTACAGGCACCTGCCACCACCCCCAACTAATTTTCATATTTTTAGTAGAGACAGGGTTTCACCATGTTGGCCAGGCTGGTCTCAAACTCCTGACCTTGTGATTCGCTTGCCTCGGCCTCCCAAAGTGCTGGGATTACAGGCGTGAACCACCGCACCTGGACTGCACTTTTCTTATGAGATAAAAAATTAGAATTTATAGCTTAAAAAGGTACTTTATAAGATTCTCATTATATGTTAGAAGTTCTTAACAACCTGTCATAATATTATCTTACCTTTAAAAAATTACTTAAGATCTCTGTTAGCTATCACTTTATTTATAAAATTGTCAATAAGTGCTTGAAAACAGTAGGAAGGGCTAATCTATAATTCATCTTTGTGCTCATTTAGATTGCTGCCCTTACCCATCTAGCTAGTCTGGATTACAATAGTTCACCTTATTTAAAAATAGGAAGATTATGTGTTTTGTTCTCTCCAGATTGGTCACTTTCCATCCCAGACTGAGAAAATTCATTTCAGCGATCAAAGTTCAGTTTGAATGCTACCTTTATTACAAAGCTTTCCCAAATCACACTGCCAGAAGTCATCAGCTGATCTTTAAATTTCTATTTGCAATTTATTTGAAGCTCTTTCCAAGGTTTACCACGTATCACTTTAGATTAGAACTATATATGTACATGTCTTAACTTTCTTCCTAGATGAGAAATGGCTTAGGACCAGGAAACTTGTGCTCTGTCTGAGAACCTATAGTGCTTCCATAAATTCTCAATTAATATGTGTATACGTTTAAATGAATGATGAGCTGAAGCATGTGAAGGAAAACAAATGGGAGAAACAAGGTTCTGAGTGAACTGGAGAAAATTCCTTGAGAATTTCTTTTATGGTGCGTCACAGTCAAATCACTAAAGATTACTCTCCCAAGGATAAATCAACTTCTCACAATAAATGTTTACCTATATTTGGATCATTACAAGACATAGGTAAAACAAACTTGCCAGGAAATTATCCAAATATATTATATACTGTCTCCATTTGCTAGCACAGATATAAACCCTTATATCAGTAAGAAAGAAAAACTGAGCAACCTTTGATCTGGCCTAGAATCATTCAATCTAAAATTCCACATTCCAGTTCTACTCCCTTTTGTGACTACAACTTCCACTGGATCTCAAGGGAAATAAATACAAAAGACTTGTGCCAGACTCTGTAGAAAAATATGGCTATCTGATTTTAAACGTTTATGTAGCTACTTATCGACTTACGAGTTATGGTAGTTAGTTTCCATTAAAATAATCTAAGATTTGCTTAAACTTTTGAAACAGCAAATTAAATTACACATACTTAAAAGAAAAAAAAAATCTATTTTGTCTTCTGTGTACAAGGCACTATGTTAAACCTACATAGGAAAGAATCAGAGGTGGATTCTCTGCCCTTGTGGAGTTCATACTCTAGTAATCCAATAACCGTTAATCAACCTATCATACAATTAAAATTTTGGGAAATAGAAAAGGGAAACATAAATTGGAGATCTGTTTGTGACTTAAGCAAGGCTTCTTCTAAGAAATAATTTAACTTAGTTTTGAAGAATTTATTGATTCTCCAAAATTGTCATCCATAATTTCTACAGATTTCTGAATGAATAATGAATGATTTAAAGTTGTAGAATTACACATTGATCTTATTTAATCTTTTCTTTGGAATGTGTTTTCTTCACTCTTACAGAATATAAATCAATTATTTATAAAAATTTATCAAACTTCATATGTATATCTTCATTAGAGTTGTGGACTGATTACACAGTTGGAACACTTGCATTTTTGCAACGTTATTTATAAGAAACAGTAGACTAAAAGAGCTGGTATTTAAACCAAATAATTTTGCTAGGATGTTCTGATATATTAAGAGGAGGTTTAAGGTGCCATATAACTACATGTGTAAGTACACCCTTATTGCTGACCTTACAATGCACTTAGTATCTTATACTTCACTAATGCTGTCTCTACTACCACAAGCAATTTATTCTGCCTCATGTTCCTCAAGTGCTCATAAATCAGCATTAGATCCTTTTTACTGCGTTGCTGATTTTAAGCCAGCACAGTTAGAAGGACCATTTGGATTCAAAGTATAATATTGGCACACATATTGATTTTAATTAGTCTAATTAGTTCATTACACTAAAAATCACACAGATCATTTATTACATCAAACCTAATGGCATATGATCAAGGATTTAATATGATAATGAAGTAGATCAATTATCACTCATAAAGGAAGTCATTAACAAGTGTAAACATTGTCAAGTTGAATACCATTACAAATTATGAAGTCATAGCAAAGTGCATACACACTAATTTTATTTTGTAGTTAATCTTCTCTTTAAAAAATAGGTATAGTTCCATTTTAAAATTCACTTTTAGGCGTCTGTTATTACTATTTTAAGTTACGCACAAGCTGGTTGACATAGGTTGTTATGTTTAAATACTTGTAATTGTATCTGGGAAATCTATATGTCACAAAAAAAATTAATATCGTTAGCTGCAACTAAAGTCCATTTCCATTTCTTTTTTTCCTTCTCTTTGAAAACTTAGAGTTTGTTCCCTCTGACAGTTTAGTGGTCCTGGTTTGCATAACAATAAACAACCAATGAAGGTTCTTGAAATATCTGTGACACTTGGTATATCCTGCAGGCTAATTGATGTTATTTTTAAATCTTTAATTAAATAACAATAACAACATATAATTACATTCAGCAAGGATCAAGATTTCTGCAAAAAGATTTCAGATTACAACCCTACATACTCATTTATTAATGCTTTTTGCGGATTTAACATTACCAAGACATCTTAAATAAAAGCAGCCAAGTGTGCACACTGGTCCTAACTCAATGCATTGCCATTTATCATTATTATTGCTATCATTACCCTTTGCTTAGGGTCCCTTCACTCTGTTTTAAATCCATTTGACAGTAGTGCACATTCAAGCCATTGAGAATTTATTTTTCTGGTGAGAACTTGGGAGGTAGTATATAAAATATTTCCTTCATTTCGAGATATAATATGATCTAATTATCATTACCTAAATGTTAAACTTCAACAAAAAAATGCTGTCCCAGGAATTCTTCTAAATCTCTTCAGAGTTCTCAAGCAAAACACCTTGTTATTGACAATTTTATATATATATATATATATAAAACTGATGTAAAGAGCATCATAAGTGTTCCTGAGTAATAAACTACAATAGCTAATAATAATAAAACTAATAAATAATATAAAATAAAATATCTTCCTAAAATACCACCTCATTCTGTTGTCAAGATAGCAAACCTGGAAACCAACCTCTGTGGATTCATCATCTGGTCCCTCCATTTTAATATGTGTACCTTACAGGCTTGGTGTGAGGATCAAATGAGTTAATATCCCTAATGTACTTAAAATGGAGGCTGGCATGCATTAGTCACTCAGCCGTTAGCTATTTTATGAAGAAGCAAGTCGTGGTGTGTTCAGTTGTCCGACATTTTTCTAGTCTAACAGCTTCCTAGAGCAGATTGTAGTGCAATGAATAAGCAAAGCTCACCTTTCTGCTTTACTTTCTGCCACTAGTGTAGAGTATACATCAATGGTATAATTTCTTAATGGCATTCTCTTACCAGACACTCTCACCTCAATGTATTCTCATTGCCATTATTGTTCAAAAGCGAAATTGACTGTATGGATGTCTTCTTTTGAGAAATGTCTGTTCATATCCTTTGCCCACTTTTTGATGGAGTTGTTTGTTTTTTTCTGTAAATTTGTTTGAGTTCTTTGTAGGTTCTGGATATTAACCCTTTGTCAGATGAGTAGATTGCAAAAATTTTCTCCCATTCTGTAGGTTGCCTGTTCACTCTGATGGTAGTTTCTTTTGCTGTGCAGAAGCTCTTTAGTTTATTTAGATCCCATTTGTCAATTTTGGCTTTTGTTGCTGTTGCTTTTGGTGTTTTAAACATGAAGTCCTTACCCATGCCTATGTCCTGAATGGTATTACCTAGGTTTTCTTCTAGGGTTTTTATGGTTTTAGGTCTAACCTTTAAGTCTCTAATCCATCTTGAATTAATTCTTGTCTAAGGAGTAAGGAAAGGATCCAGTTTCAGCTTTCTGCTTATGGCTAGCCAATTTTCCCAGCACCATTTATTAAATAGGGAATCCTTTCCCCATTTCTTGTTTC
>NW_016804150.1:1929326-1979058 GCF_001698545.2 Rhinopithecus bieti
CACGATATTGATTCTTCCTATCCATGAGCATGGTATGTTCTTCCATTTGTTTGTGTCCTCTTTTATTTCACTGAGCAGTGGTTTGTAGTTCTCCTTGAAGAGGTCCTTTACATCCCTTGTAAGTTGGATTCCTAGGTATTTTATTCTCTTTGAAGCAATTGTGAATGGAAGTGGATAAGGAGAAATAGGAACACTTTTACACTGTTGATGGGACTGTAAACTAGTTCAACTATTATGGAAAACAGTATGGCGATTCCTCAAGGATCTAGAACTGGAAGTACCATATGACCCAGCCATCCCATTACTGGATATATAACCAAAGGATTGTAAATCATGCTGCTATAAAGACACATGCACACGTATGTTCATTGCGGCACTATTCACAATAGCAAAGACTTGGAATCAACCCAAATGTCCATCAGTGACAGACCGGATTAAAAAAATGTGGCACATATACACCATGGAATACTATGCAGCCATATAAAAGGATGAGTTTGTGTCCTTTGTAGGGACATGAATGCAGCTGGAAACCATCATTCTCAGCAAACTATCGCAAGAACAGAAAACCAAACACCGTCTGTTCTCACTCATAGGTGGGAACTGAATAATGAGATCACTTGGACTTGAGAAGGTGAACATCACACACTGGGGCCTATTATGGGAAGGGGGGAGGGGGGAGGGATTGCATTAGGAGTTATACCTGATGTAAAAGATGAGTTGGTGAGTGCTGACAAGTTGATGGGTGCAGCACACCAACATGGCACAAGTATACATATGTAAGAAACCTGCACGTTATGCACATGTACTCTAGAACTTAAAGTGTAATAATAAAAAAAAAATTAAAATAAAAAAAGGGAAATTAGTCATACCTTTTCCCGTTCTTTTCTGTGAAGAGAATAAAGTCCAGTTCAAACTCCATACCATGACATTTTATCTATCCTCCCCGATCCTATCTCTCTACTCTAGGTTTGGTGCTGCGGCAACACCAGGTTCTCGTTGTTTCCTAACAGGCATTGTGCTTATCAGCCTCCGTGCTGTTCACTTCCTAGGTTTGCTTCCTAACAGGTTCCCTGTTTTTCTCCCTGATGAATCCCTAATGATTCTTCAATATCTATTCCCTCCAAATGCATTCCATTCTTCATTATGAGTTACACAACTCTGGGAAAATTATTTAATTTCTCCAAATTTTAACTTCTTCTCTGAAATGCGTGAATAAATATGATCATCTATGCTAACGTGTTTGTAAGATTAGGTACATTTTCCACACAGAGTTCAGCACACAATGATGCTTAATGAATTGTAGCTATTATTATTATTATTATTGCTAACATCATTATTATTCCATCTACAAAAAGAAAGCCTGTATTTCCCAACCAAAATATAATGAAAGCTACACCGGGATCAAAGCATTTGACCCCACAGGTACTAGGTCCCCAAACTCTAAGAAGTGTGTTAATCAGTAGGACACCACCAGTGGTGAGTAAGACAGAGGTGGTAGTTTAAAATTCTGTAGCCAATGCTTATTACCTGGGTGATGAAATAAACTGTGCACCAAAACTCCGCAACACACAATTTACCCATGTAACAAACCTGCACATGTGCCCTGAACCTAAATAAAAGTGGAAAATAAAAAATAAAAACTCTGTAGTCAAAAGTCAAAGATTGCCTTGAGAGAAGGAGCTTAATTGGTAACAAAAAAGACAACTAATATGGAGGGAGGAGCAACTCCAAAGCCCAATAACGTTGCTATTTTGCCATCCTGCACAAATATAAAAAATATGTGTTTTTAGAAAACATTTGAATGTAGCAAAATCCTATCATCTGATGAGATCTGAATAACACAACATGTCATTTGTTTATGAAGCATAAGCAATATACCTACAGATTGGTCTACTCTGCAAAAGTAAGAAGAAAAGAACACTTCCACCTCTTTTTATGGATCTGTCAAATAAGTGCTGTGCTTTCTCTATCAAGATCACAAGCTTTGGTGAATTAGTCATGGAGTTCTTTGTTTTTAGTTCAGATAAGCTGATTGTTTGCTGTTGAATGCAGTCTACAGACCTGTTGGCAAGTTGAGAGAAGGCCCCCAAGGAATACATTGAGGACTACAGTACAACTCCAGCCAAAAGTAGTACACAAACCGCTCTCCAGATTCCACTGCATGAATACACACACCGCCTTAATTAATCCATCATTAACATCAGAGAGCGGCACAGCGCCTACCACACCTGGCTTGACAGCTGGATTGAAAGCACCGTTGACAGCTGGTGCTTATGCACTTGCTTGAAGTAAGACGGCTGATGATGGGCTTGCCTAGGGAGCTAGCGCCCTGCCGAGAGGTGATGTGTTTGATGAACGTAATAGCAGTTAATGAGAATACTTTATGCTAGAGTTTGCGGACTGATGTAACGGCATCACAATAAAATGCGCATACTTGGCAATTCAATATCTAACTCTGCTAAATATTGTAAAGCCATGTAAACATTTGAAGAAATGTCTCGTGGGCTAAGCAGTAAGCTCCAACGGAGCAATATTTGTAACCATAAATAGCTAAATAGAATCACTGCAGGTCCTTGTGGGCGGGCAGGTGGGGGGAGGGGGGGGGGGCGGTAAAAACATTCCCATAAACATCAAGGCAATTCCCTTCTAAACTCTTGATCACACTCTATGCTTACTACCACGGAGTGTAACTTTAACCCCAGATGCTCGTCTTTTCCCTAAATCAATGTTTAGCCTTTATATTTTAGGGCCTTATTCAGGTAGTGTTATCTATCATAGCAATTAGGGATGATTAAGCGACGTCCAGTGGTGATTGATGGTTCCTTCTAGTGTTTATTAAGTTGGGAGCACTTCTCTCTTGTTAATATAACGAAAAAGGCTGGGTCAGTTGCATCTCCAGTTTCAACAGGCTGAGAATCTAATTTTTCTCTAAGTGTCCTGCTTTTGGCTCAGCTTAGCTTAGCAGCTGTGGCAGCACCATTAATAGTTTCACAGGGCCTATGGAATTAAGGTTAAACCCTGAAAACCCTGAAATTGGCACTTAGATCCTTCCCTGCCCTGCTTCCATTGATCAACCCAACCTGCCCCTTCAGACTCTAAGGTGGCTAAACTGAATTTGTTACTGTTCTCTGAAAACAGACTGTTTTTTTTTTTTTTTTTTTTTTTTTTTTGGTCTCTCTGTGCCTTTGTTCACATTGTCCCAACTCCCAACTAATCTTTCATGACCCAGGTCAGAAACCACCTCCTGATCACATTTGCTTCCTCAGAGCTATGTAGAAGAATGAAAGTGATTTGACCCACTGCTGCGAGATTTTTAAAGGCAAGGGACTCTGTCCTATTTATCTTTTGCCAATTCATTTTTGGAATAAATGAATTAGTGACAAAATCAAGAATAGAAGCAGGTCTCACTGTATAGTACGTGTTGCCCCCACCACCTTACATTATTCCCCAGCTGTGACTAAGTGAAAGACATTTAAAAGGTAGAAAGAAAAATCCAAATCTATCCCTTGAATTACGTGTAGTGTGCTTCTCTATTAATAATAGCAGCTAACAGTTTTTAAGTCTTTATTAACTACATTCAATACATTTTTAACTTATGACTCACAGTCAACCAATGAGATATTATCACTCTCATTTTATAAGTGAGGAAAATGTGACTCAGAGCGAAAGTTAGGTAACTTAAGTTTACAACGAGAAAGTAAAAGAAGTTAGGTTTTCTAAAGCTAACCTTTATTGAACAGATAGTATGCTTTGGAGACTGTTCTAGGTTCTTTTCCATAGTAAGTCACTTAATCCTCCCTACTACTCTATGAGGTAGGTACTAATATAAATTCCAACAATGAGGAAACTGAACAACAAAAGAGGGTAAACACTGCATGTCAAATGGTAATCAGTGGGGTTGAGATTTAAACTCAAGGAGTTTAGCCCCAACTCTCAAACACTGTGATATAGCGATTCCAGCATCTTTGACATCAAGCTCAGACTATTAACTGCTATGTGACCTTGCCTCAAAAGGAACATTAACGCCACTGTGTTTATAGTATGTGTGTGTGTACATGCCTGAACTCCCAGGCTGTGGCTTTCTCATCACTGGGCATCCTACAGTGTCTAATTATCTAATACTGTTTTATAGACCTAGGTTTTCAATAAATATTAGAGGCATTTCACTTATGTACTTTGCCTTAAATCAACAGAAAACTATTAAGAGACAATTTTCTATGACTCTCTCACATTTCTGCACATCTTAGAGAGGCAGTGACACCATTTGTTCCAGATTATCTTCTCATCAATGCTTGTGTAGCAAATAGCCTTGAAAGACAGAAATTGTATCTTCCCCTGGAGTAAAGTGCAAGTGTGCTTATAGCTTTAGGGAGCAGAGATAATACATTCTCCAGAGTAAAAAAATGGATATATGTACTGCACGTTACAAAAATCCAGATTCCCTAAACTCAAGATTCCTCTCCTGTAACATAACTCATTGCTTATGTAAACATCTCTCTGGGTCCCATGGGAGACCTGAAACAAATAGGCAAGAACTGATACAAACAAGCCCATGCTAGTTGCTGGCCATGAGTAATAAAAGTCCTTTGTCTCTAACCTGGAAATCTTGGGTCTTCTGCCATCATGGTAAGAACTGCAGCAGGCTACCTTGTAAGTTTGCAAGTACAATCAAATCTTAGACCCTTCAGAGTTCTTACCTAAAACAACTAACGTTATGAAAACAAGTTTCCATGGCTCTCTATAGGTAACTAAAAAGTTATTTCTAAAGTAGAAGTTGGAAATTAAAAAAAAAAATTTGAATTATCGATTTACAAGTAATTTATTTCCTAGTGAATTAATTCACTGTCCAATAAAGTCTCAATAATATTTCTTTCAGAAGACCACAGGCAGCTGCTAAACTATCAATTGATAAACCTTAATGAATTCAATAAAAGTAGGAAAACACAATTATAATTATTGTTGACTAGTAATCACAGTTAGTTAAGTAACGTTTTTAAACATGTCATAATAAATCTTGAAGGCTCATTTGAGAAATATCTATCGGAATTTTCTGTTCTTTCTCACATTTGCGGAGAAGATTCTGGCTGTCTTCATTCTTGCCTGCAAGAAAAGTGTGACATAATAAAAAAAAGACCTGGGTTACAAAGAAAACCAATATTAAAACCATGCCTCCTATTTATACATTCATTCACTCATTCATTCATTCAACAAACATAGTTGAGTGCCGGACACTGTGCTAGGCACTGGGACTCTAACGATTAATAAGACTCAGTTTAGTAAAGAAATGGTTATGTATGTCTCCAATCAAGAGGCTTAGATTCTATGGGCCTTAAATTCCTCATCTGTAAAAGTGTTTCATTATATTTTATAAGTTTTTGCACATTTGAAATCATACAATTTTTTAAATAAAAACTTTAAAGGCTACCTTCAACTTTAAAGCCTACCAAACCCATCATCATAGACCATGTGGCACAAATCTAAATCTTAAAAGATTCAGAATGTTCGAATATATTTTTAGTTTTTTAAACGAAATCCCTTGTGAATCACCCTTGAGGGCATGAACCACTGTAAGATAATGTTAGGAGGAATCATTTAACCCCTCCTTCTCAACTTAGAAGACAGAAGACCACAGGCAGCTTCATTTCTAAAGGGGAAGGGGTGAATTCACTAACTAGTGAATTTAGAAGGAACAAGGACCAAGGACAGCATGATTTTGTTCCTTCCATGTTTCTCCCCTCTGAGAATCTGTCCTCAGGATGCTCTAGTATCTGCTTCTCAATTGTAGCAGGTCTACAATGGCAGGATTTACCTTTAGAGGACTTACAATGAAGGAAGAGAAGCATCCAGTTTTGGGTGGATACACCCAAAAGTGAAAGTGTTAGAAAACCTAACTGCCTACAGATTTAAGCCATGTTTTTCCAAATTTTGAAAAGTAAAACTGATATACTGATCTCATCTATATTATTTTTATGTCTCATGTTTCAATTGTTTGATAACATGCACAAAGATAAAGGGTGGGCCCAACAGAAATATGTTTCTAAACAGTGTATGTAGTTTTGCCTTACACTGTGACAGAAATATAAAATAGTTGTTGCCAAATTTTGAAATCCTTCAAAGAACATCTCTATTACAAATTTACCAGAGAGGCATCTATTATATTTTACCTTCATGCTTGTAACTCTATTATTATTGTTTTATAATTACTCCACTTTAGTCAAAAGCATATTTTAGATGCAGTAAAAGTATTGGCCATTTGACTGAACTTCAGTACTCAGTCAAGTGTATGGCAGATAAATTGATGTTTGAGAAAAGGTAAAGGTTGAATTAGCGCTTCTAACAATAAATAGATGATGAACCATATATCAAATTGCACACTTCCAGAAGGTAAGGACTCGTCTGTTTCTGAAAACCTTGTGTTCTACAGACCACCCCATTCAAAATATTTTAACACAAAGGTATTTCTTCAATAAATGTTTGTTAAATGTGTGTAGAAGCGTGTGAAACGATGCATAAGTTCTTTCTTTATTGTTTTTCCCATTGGATCACTTCTCAGTGGAACTTGTGGACATGTCTTTCAGTCCATATGTCCCATATTCCTTTTAAAATATTATATGTTAGGAAAACAATAAACATGCACATTACACTTCATTAGGGATGACAATCTACAATTTGTTAATATTATTGTAGTCGGCAAAATAAAAATAAAGTTAGATTACATAGTGCTTCACCATCAAAGATAACATTGTATTTAATTAGACTCTGTGAAACGTCTATTTGACACATAAAGAAACTGAGATTTAGAAATATTAAATTAACACTAGGATGTGCCAGTGTTGATTCTTAAACCCAGTTCATTTGATATGAAATTCTCATTATTCAACACTACGACTGCTTAAAAATAAGTTTGAAATTAAGAAATTTCTATAACTGCTAATAATTATCTATCAACTGCCTGTCTAATCTTAGAGCTTCCATTTGTTGAACTCTTACACTAGAGTAAGAGAGCAAAGGTCATGAAGGTGGTATATGCTGTATAGTGCAAATTGAAATGACAAGAAAAAAATCTCGCTGACAAAACGTCAGTAAGAAAAAAGTGGGACTAATTCAGAAAAATAAAGGAATAATTTTAAACAATGCTGTAAAAAATAACAAACCACCTTTAAGGGTGTTGTTTGATCTTTACAACCAAAGTTTTAATTCTGGAAACTATTTTAGAATGCAATTAATATGTCATCAAGACTTTTAGATTATGCTCATGATTCATTGTAGACTATACAGAGGACAGACAAGAAATTTTTTTTCTTTCAACAGAAAGCATGGATCATCTATTTGATTAAAAGTGTGAAGGAAATGAAAAATCTGTAGCAAATATATAGCATGCATCCTGAATCATTTAAAATATGTTTCACCTAGTTTACATTTGAGTGGCTTCAATCAGTACAATGAAACCTCTTTCACTGGGTATCTAAGTGTATAATAAATTAATTAAGAATGTTGGTAAAACCTATACTCAAAATATATGATAATCTCAACATATCAGTAAATTTACTTTTTATTTTTTAATTTTAACATTATAATTTTGATGAAAATTTCCACAGTGGAAAAAAATAAATACAATTCTGTCAAATAAGGAACAAAAAAGAAATTAGATAAAGTGCATTGATATTTTCTTTGTGAAGAAAATTGTATCTTATATTACAAATATATTTACCCACAATTGGGTAGTCTTTTACCATTTACAATACTTTTCTTTCCTCTTTCCTTCAGTTATTCATATTAAACAAGCATTTACTGCACACATACTAGTGAGCAATAGTAAAATGAAAGAGAGGCAAAGTCGAAAAAGAAGATAGGGTTTTGATATCCTCAAAAATCTAATGTATTAGTTAACCAGGAGAATGACATGTAAACAAATGATGGAGAATCAACAGCATAACAACTCTACTAATATTATGTTAAAACTGTTACAGTAGCAGAATTGAGAAAATATCTGAATATTGAGAACAATCACCAAGAAAATGACATTTGAACAGGTCTGAATTGACCAGACAGAGAATATAGATAGATCAGTCATAGGCAGAGGAAGACTGTGTAGAAAAGCACCAGGCAAGTGTAGGGAAGAAGTAGAACAGTGGTGCTGTACACATAATATATGTGAAGGTGGAGATGGGGAGAATGGACACAAGTAAAGGTAAAAGGGACACTTGCATTAAGAGCCCTATATAGGATCAAATACTAGATCCAGTTGAATACCAATGGGAATTTTTGGAGTCAAAAAATTAAAAAATTAACACTGGTTTTTAGAAAAAAATATTCTAATGAATGTGAATGGAGATTGCAGCAAATACAAATATCTCAAGCCTCAAAGATCACTTGGGAAATTTTTCGTTTCTGCGAGATGAGAGGGGACTGGGACCCAAATCAACATAGTGACCTAGAGCTGGAGATGGACTTTGAAGCACATTTAAAAAGAAGAATACTCTTCAAGCCTGGTGAGATTTGGTGTGAGAAGTTCAGAAGAATCTGAGAGAGTGCCAAGCTTTTCAATTTAGATGACTCTATGGTACTATTATCAACTAGAGGCAATAGACAAAGTTGATAAAGGGGGATAAATTGATAATGTGTTCTTTTTGAGGCATGTTGAGTTTAAGATTCCTTCAGAATCCACAGAGATATAAATAAAGGGGACAGGGAGAAACATGGCACTGGAGGACTATGGGAGAGTTGAGCTAGAGCATCTACTTGTGGGGCATCCAACGTGAAAAGAATCAGTGACCATGTATGAGATCACCCAGAGCAAGTGTGAAGAAGGTTGACTGCATAACCAAGTGGCACCTTGATTTTCAAGACATACGTGGAAAATAGCCAGCTATAAAAACAAAAAGAATCTCAGAGGGGAAGCAGAAGGAGAAAAGTTCAAGCAGATATTGATCAAGAGTGTTCCATGTTTTGAGACAGTGAAGCAGATGAGGACTGAGGAGCATCCAATTAATTTATCATCAAAGAAATGCAATTGATGGAAATTTGGGTGTAGGAGTAAAAAGATTGTTTAAAATTAAAAGATGTCATAGATAACAGAATAGGTAGTTAACAAATATTTTTGCTTTATTAAAATATTCAAAACTACCAAAATAAATATTTTTTTCTTCATTTATTTTCTTAAGCACAGTAAGGTTTTGCAAGTCATTAGAGATTCTACTCGAAGTGAAATCTTCTGTCATAATTTATGCAAATAGAACCCAAAGTGACTGAAAATATAGGTAGGACACAGAACATGTTCTGGTATACAGAAAGAAATTATCCCAACATCTATGTTTCTTTATACACTTACTAACTTTTCATCACAATGTATGATGAGCCAAGTGAATAAGACCCATGTTTTTATTTTTACTTTCATGTTAACCCTCTAAATTCTTTTCTGTTTAGTCCTGACATGTTACGTTTGTATTTTCTGTCATTTCAGGATAAAAGTGATTTTTACTATCCTAAAATATATTGTTTGAATTTCCCCCTAAATAAATAACATTATGTGATTTACTCCCCAAAGCCACACCGACATTAATAATAATACCAGCATAAATTTTGACAAGATATCATAAGTTACAAAACCATTCCATGAACTGTCTCATCTGACACCTTCTACAACTGAAGAAAGTGAATAAGGCAGATATAGTTATCTTGCACGTAAGAAGTATGACTTTAAGTGACTTCTCACAAGTCGCATGATGAGAACCTGGACTGTTCCTCTACAGCCCTGCCTCTTAGTTATCTTCAGCCTAGAAAATAAAACTCCTTAGCAAATTAAAAACATCTAATTTTTTTTTGTAAAATATTCTTTATTTCAAATTCTCAAAGAGAAAACATATTGTTTGATTTTCTTTTTAATGGCCAATACACTAAATTACGTTGAATAGGACAATAATTAAATAAGATGTATAAAACATTTTTATATAAGCCAATTTATTTTATTATGAGAAATCATATGGTATAGGAGTTAAAGTTTATAGACTCTGGAGCCACCTAGCTAGGTTCAAGTCCTAGCTGTGCTACTCACTTACTGTGCAACTTCAGTCATGTCACTTAAACGCTCTGTGACTCAGTTTCCTCATTTGTAAAATAGATGTGATAACAATAATTGTTCCTACTTCCTAAATTTTGTTGTTTGAGTTATTACATTTAAAGCACTATGTAGGTGTTCCTGTTACCATCATTATTCTACAATGTACTAACATTTTTAAAATGAAATACAAGGAATTAGAGAAAATACTATTTTTCCACCAGGTAATTTTGAATCTAACAAGACTACTGAGAAGACCAAGGAAAGAAAAGATTAGAACAACTTTCTACTATCTTAATTGCCAAATTTGAGAGAATGTGAAGGTCCATGGCTGCTGATGACTTGAAGATATAAAACTAAATACTGAATTATTTCTTCCTGTTCTCACAAATTAGATACATTTGTTTTGAAAGCAGACTGACTTTGTTAAATGAACAAAGAACATGAGTATACAGTGCACAAAAAAGTGAAAAGAATATAGATAATTCATGAAATAGTGCTGAACCTCAACTCAGGTTTAGGGACTATGGAAACCCAGGCAACCCTTGGGATCTTGGTGGAAGGAGCCCATGAACTTCTCCACTTAATAATGTTGCCTTTAATATGATTGTGCTGCCAAAAATGCCGGTCACCATGTCTCTCATTTTAATACTGCAAATCCTTTGGAAATCTCTGATACAGTTTCCATCAGGTGTCCACATTGGGCAATTAAGCTACAAAGGAGAGGCAAAGCAATGTAGACATTTTCAGGATGGGAGAACTTCCCTATAAGCATGGTGGGCAATTCTAATTGGATGGGGGCAGAAAGTGGAGGGCTAGACAGATAACTCTCCTCAAAAAAGATACTATAAATTGTCATACAGAAATATTTGAATCCATCTACTTATTTCAATTAGAGAGATTCCTTTCATAAAAGAATTTAGTTAAAAACTATTTTTGGAAGCTTCTTAAAGTATTTCCATTTCTTTTCAAAAAACTTGTTCTGTTACCTCCCTTCCCCACCCCAAAACTGACTGAGGTTGTATCTTTCCACACATCTTTGCTGAACATTGATTATTATAATTTTTTTAAAATATCAGCTTCAATGTGACAGGTTAAATATAGTAGCCATTATGTTAACTTCAATTTTGTAAATGTTAGACAACCCACACAATTTCAATAAAGTTTTATATCACTCTTCTCTTTTTTGTCTTAGACTAGCTCAAGTTGGGTTCTCTTACTCACAAACAAAATTTGAAAAAGGAAGTTAAAAATGCAACATCGTCAATCTGAGACCACTAGTGAAAATTTGAAAACGATACATATGTATCAACAGGAAAAATGGCTAAATATGTTTGCTAAATGTTTACCAAAAAATAATATACTTAGAAATTCATTTTCAAACAATACTTGAAAGTACAAAATGTGCTCACGGTGTCATATTAGGCACAAAAAAAATTGTTGCAAAAGCCTTTGTATACATTGCCACATAAAATGTATGAAACAAATAGAAAACAATTGAAAATTTAATTAAAATGCTACCAATAGTTATTTCTACATAGTGGGATAACTGATTTTGTATATTTCCTTCTTCATATTTGTCTATTTCAAATTTTCTAACCATATGTTATCTATATAATCCATCAAGATTCCAAGGGCTCCCTGGGTTTCCACAGTCCCTAAACCTGAGTTGAGGTTCAACACTATTTCAAGAACTGTTTACATTCTTTTTATTCTCGTAAGCACTGTTTGTTTATTCATGTCCTTTGTTCATTTAAAAAACAGCAAGTCTTCTTTCTAAACAAATGTATCTAATTTGCAAGAAAAGGAAGAAATATTTTGGGATTTAGGTTTATAGCTCCAAGTCATCAGCAGCCATAGACCTTCAAATTCTCTCAGATTTGGTGAGTAAGACAGTGGAAAGTTGCTTTACTATCTTACTCGCCAGATAGATAGCAGATAGTAGAAAATTCTTTGTCCAGTCCTTTCTTTTCTTAGGTCTTCTCAGTAGATTTTTAGAGTCCTGTTAGAGTCAAAAATTGCCAGGTGGCAATTTTCTTTTAGTTTCTTGTGTTTCATTTGGAAATTGTAGCTATATTATGGAATAATAGTGGCAATAGCAACATCTGCATAGTGCTTTAAATATAATAACTCACACAATAAACTTAGGAAGTAGGAGCAATTAATATCATCACATTTATTTTACAGATGAGGAAACTGGCCAGTGTGGTGGCTCACGCCTGTAATCCCAACATTTTAGGAGGCCAAGGCAGGCTGATGGCTTGAGCTCAGGAATTCGAGACCAGCCTGGACAACATGGCAAAACCTGTCTCTACAAAAATAAAAAATCAGCCAGGCGTGGTGGTGCACGCCTGTAGTCCCAGCTACTCAGGAGGCTAAGGTTGGGGAATTGCTTGAGCCCAGGAGGTCGAGGCTGCAGTGAGCTGAGATCAGGCTGCTGCACTCCAGCCTGGGCAACAGAGCAAGACTCTGTCTCAAAAACATGGGGAAACTGAGGCACAGAGAGTTCAAGTGTCATGATTGAAGCTGCACAGTCAGTGAGTTAGCACAAGTAGGATTTGAACCTAGTCAGGTAGCTCCAGAGTCCAAGTGACACTCTGGGTTGATTAGGGTAATGTTTCACTTCCCTTTCACTGAACTCTAAACTGTTTACCTCACTCAGTCAATGTCAAGGGGCTATGAGAATCCTTGGGAGATATGGTGTAGCACACGGAGAGTTACAGATGCAGTTCTCTGAGCAGTGGCCTGGACAAGCACAGAACAAACTGCTAAAATCATGGAGGCAGTTCTGAGAGTAGCAGAACCTGGAGGGAGCTTGAAACTTGGAGGGTGCCAGATACCTAGAGACAAGGTAACAGTGGCCCTGTGAAAGGGTTCTGTATACACCAGACCAGAAAAGTCAATTGAGAACTTAATGGATGTGCTGATAATTGGTCTCCTCTGAGATTGGGCCAGAAACTGGTGCCTTGTCAGGAGATCAACACGTAACGTCATCAACAACACAGATATATAAGATAGCCAGCATGTGTGGTAGACTACAATAGTTAGACCTATATTTTAATGTATAGATGACCCTTGAACAACACAGGTTTGAGCTGCATGGGTTCACTTACCTGTGGATTTTTTCAATAAATATGCTGGAAAACTTTTTGGAGATTTGTGACAATTTGAAAAAACTTGCAGATGAACCACATAACCTAGAAATAATAGAAAAAAAATTAAGAAAAGGGTAGGTATGTCATGAATGCATAAATTATATGTAGATACTAGTCTATGTGTTAATCAACTCTTTCTGTTATCAGTAAAGCTTCTAGTCAATAGTAGGCTACTAATAGTTAACTTTTGGGGGAATTAAAAAGTATACACAGATTTTCAACTGTGCAAGAGATCAGCATCCCTAAACACTGCATTTCTCAAGGGTTAACTGTATAGTCTATTAATAGCTAATTTGGGATATAGTACGGGCAACAGATCAGGAGATGATTGCCATTGAAAACAGTTTATTACTCACAGTTCCCTAGAGAAAGGGCACACCACACAACAGGGGGCTACATGGGGAAGCACTGGAGTTGGTCATGAAGCAGAGGGAGAGAAATTGGGCAAAAGCCTTTATTGTAGTCTCCATGAGAAGGTACAGGAGAGATAGAGTAAGTAGGCTTAAGATGGCTACTCTGAATGATTTCAGAAGGCTTTGGGACAAAGCAGCTGTCCCTAGTTGTCTGTACCTGGCCGTGGGGTTATTAGGGTAAGAGCATGACAGGGGATGGCTGAGGATGTGGGCTCTAGAATGGTTGGTTTGCATTTGAAAAACACATTCCTTGAGGGGGATTCCTCCAGATGAGAGAAGTAAGCAACGAGGGATGCAGGAGGGCAAGGCAAAGTGACTTAGACACATTTTTGAGTTGTCCAGAACAAAGCATGTCGAGCCTAAGGCTGATGTTAAAGCATCAGGTTTACAGAAGCCAGAAACATGATTACTACAACTTAGCTTTTGTGAGCCAAAAAATAAAAATAGCAATTCATTTAAGGGGCTCCAACAACTGAAGGGAAGGAAAACAAACAGAACTCACTCTGCATTATATAGAAATGATGGAATATTGGACACAAATGTGAATACAAATAATAAAATCAGTTAAATTCAATAGATTGCTTGAAGGAAAGAATAATCATTTATGAATTATCATATGTGAGAAACTTTCTGGTGTTCAAGAGATTTATAAAGGGGTAAATATCATGAGGAAAAAGACACAAGACTTAGAAGGTAGATTTGAAAGCCCATGCATTAAAACAACAGTAAGTCAGAAGGCGAAAAAAGCGGAGATAAAGGAAAGGCAATAGTTTAAATAATTTTTGATGAAGATTTCCCTGAGTTGAAGAAAGTCCTGACTCTTCAGACTGACTGTCCCCTAGCTCACTAGCATCTAGACTACATTAAGGAGAACAGAGGACCTCCCAGGTGTACAGTAGCAACATTCCCAAACTCTGAAGATACAGAGAAATCTTACAGGTGGCCAGGAAGAAAAACAAATGCATACAATTGAAAAATATATGTATCTGTGTGACTCCAGGCTCTTTGGCATTTTGGAAGCTATGAAACAGGGGAATAGCAACTACAGAAACTCTCAACAGGAAAAGACTACAGCTTATTCTTATCAAGATATCAGTCATCTTATGTGACAAAAGTAAAATGTTCGAGGATATGTAAGAATTCAGAGTCTACACCTACTAACTCCATCTAAGTAAAATACAAGTAAGAAAACTTATTACCAATTTATAAATGAACCCATTTAGAGACACAATAAAGCATGCAAGATATAGCAGTGAATAAAAAACTTTGACATTTATAATTACACCATGTTATATACATGATTAGCTCCATGTATTTTTTATATCAAACATTATTAAATCTACATGGATAAAAGTAGACTTAAAGTATACAGTATAAATGGCAAACAAGCATTCTTAAAGATAAAAGATTTACTATTAAAAGCACTAATCTATATCAGGCAAAGAAGTGGTAGGGAGGAGGGGAAAGTAAATTTTCTGAAGAGCTTACTTTATTGGGGTGGTTCGGGGAAAACAGTGGAATCAAATCTGTGGAAATAGTGTTATGAGTTGAATTGTACTCCCCCAAAATTCATATGTTGAAGTCTTAACGCTGACAATGTAATCGTTTTTTGAAAATAGGGTTGCTGAAGAGGTAATTAGTTAAGATGAGGTCATACTGGGAAAGAGTGGGCCCCTAATCCAATATAACTGATGTGCTTATAAAAAGGAGAAATGTGGACACAGACATACACACAGAGAGAACACCATGTGAAAAGAAAATCGGAGATCAGCATGATGTATCTATCTACAAACCAAAGAATGACAAGGATTGCCAGCAAACCACCATAAGCCAGGTGAGAGGCATGAGACATACTTTCCCTCACAGTCTCAGAATGAACCAACCCTGAAGACAGCTTGATTTTGGACTTCTAGCCTCCAGAGATATGAGATAAAAAATTTCTGCTGTTTAAGCCACTGAGATTGTAGTACTTTGTAATGGCAGCCCTAGCAAACCAATACACTAAGTAATATGAAAGAGCAAGTTGGTATCCTGCTTTCAGATATTAGCTGAAATAAATGCATCTGATTACATATAAAATCAGGAAAAGGGAAATGTAAAGACTAATAGAATGGAACATAAAAATAGAAGCATTGGAAGGAAAAATCACAACTTGATTATCAAGTAATATAAAGTAAACGAGTGAACCCCGTCTCTACTAAAAATGCCAAAAACTTAACCGGGTGTGGTGGCAGGTGCCTGTAATCCCAGCTACTTAGGAGGCTGAGGCAGGAGAATAGGTTGAACCCAGGAGAAGGTTGCAGTGAGCCGAGATAGCACCACTGCACTCCATCCTGGGCAACAAGAGCGAAACTTTGTCGTGGAAAAATAATCATCATAACAATAATAATAATAAAGAAAAGCAAAAAAGGAAGCAAACATGCTTAGTAAAATCAAGTAAATCATTCACTATAGTAAATATAAACAAAATGAACATTTCGTAGAACATAGAAATCGTAAGATTCAACTTTCAAAACACTGTACTTTATTTGCAAGAAACATGTTATTGTAAACATTAAAATTATTGACTATTTATTAGATTCTCCCCTTCTTCTTGGGTGTGCAGAAGACTCTAGTTGGTAAATATGTCACATGACTGGTTTTAGAAAATGGGCTATGAAACAAATAACCTAAGAGGGAAGCACATGTCCCAGCTTCCTTTCCCCTGCCACAGTAAACCCTAACACCACAGGTTAAGATGGCAGAACTTCAAGATTGAAGCTGCCTGGATTATTGAGGGTACAAATGGAGGGCAGCTGAGTTTGCAAGTTAAAACAAAACGAAACAACTAAAAAAACCTAATTGGACTTTAGTGAGAGCCTAAAATAAACTTTGTTTCTCTAAGCCTTTTAAATGTCAGGGCTAATTTGTTAGTGGAACATAGCTTTTCCTTTCTAACTGATAAACACAATTAAACGGAATAATTTTTTTTTTAAGATTGGAAATAACAGGATAAACAGAGATACCAGGCAAATGCAAGTAAAAGGAAAGCATGAATGGATATATGGTGAGATGGATAATTGCACTAAAAGCACCAACAATTATAGACAATATAATGATGTAATGATAAAAATCACAATTCATAAAAAATATAAACAGCCTTAAACACACATACACACACACACACACACACACACACACACACACACTCATCAATAATATGTTGTAAATCAACAATATGGTAGTTTAAGGATATAAAACAAAAACTATTGAAACTTCAATAAAGATTTGACTAGAGTATGAAACTTAAAGAATTTGACAGCTCTAATAGATAAAATATAAGTAAAGTCATAAAAGAACTCAATAATAGTATATTTAACAGATATATCCCCTGTATAGAGAATACACATTTTATATGCTTAATTTAGCCACATCATAAAGCTTGACAGATTTTAAAAGGTGTCTTTCTTTTAAAATAATTGAATAAAATTAGAAGTTAATAAAAGATTAACTAAAATAATATTGAGAATTTGTTAAAATGAGCTGGGGAGGAAAAGACTTTTATACCATAGCTCTTCGAAGCTCTTGTCTCATCATCAATATCAAAAAAATAACATCAATACTATCCAACATCCCATCTTCAAATTATTCTCTACATAAACTTCCAAGTTAGATGAAAGCTTGTATTTTTTTCAAAATGAGGGGATAAGTAGTTTACTTCCATATAAAGTCTTATGATAGCCTGGCTATAAGGAAGCAGAAGACACACAGACAATGAGAGGGAATTCAGCTCAGAAAAATATCTCAAGCCAAGTTACATTGTAGGCTTGAAAGATCCTGTCCATACATCATTGTACTGTCACCATGTAATAGGATGACCACACGTCCTGGTTTGCCAGGACAGTTGTGGTTTATGTCTGTTGTCCAGGTGTAATTATTAATAGTACTCTCTTTCACTTTCAAAAGTGTCACAGTTTGGACAATAAATTTTAAAGTCACCCTACCATGTAGTGATACAGCACCATTGCTTAAGAGGGTAAGAATCTCAGGGCCTTTTCTGTACAAAGATTTGTGAACACACCCAGACCATCCATGGACCCTCTTTCATTGTCCTGCTCTTCCCTATCTATGAAAGGAACATCAACAGAATTAAGTATTAATTAATAATGAGAATGAAATGACTGGAAGCAGTATCTATGACCCTGTACAAATATGTTTATTGAAATAGATGGTAAGGGAATCACTGCATAGGATTATACCAGAGAAAATGAGAATAACATATTAGGAAAAAATGTTATAGGACCTTATTAAACATATAAAGCATATATTTCTAAACAAACTAAAACTCACCAATTAAATCAATCAACCAGTGCAAACTGGAATACAGTCCATGCTAGTGTGATGGAAAGGATCAATATAAATTTGATCACCTTATATACATTAAAAACATAGGCAAGATAAATTAGGAAAGCTATTGGTATAACTTGGATAATATATTAACTTATGATTTCATTTTACCCAACACTGGTAGTTTTTGGTACACATGTTGACTTCTACAATATACTTCTATGAAGAAATACCAATCAACAGATTTATATCATAATCATCCCTATGCTAACAAAGCTTACCTAATAATATAAAACAAAGTCATTCATTAGCCTCTTCTCAACACTCAGTCAATGCACTACAAGTTTGGAATACAACTCATATACTTCTGCTTACTGTTTTTTATTACATAAGAAAGTATGTACCACTTTATCTGTCCCTGGACAATCCTTGAGTATCTAATGTCCCTATTGTTTAAGACCCACTACTTTCTGCTTTTCATTTCACTTTCACAATGTCTACTACTAGCAAAGCCTTAACTTATCTATTCCTTCCAAACTCCCAATGCAAATATCTCTTTTTATAATAAAATGAAAGCAATGTTCCTTTACATTTTTTGCTCATTAGGTAGCCAGTATTATTGGCATTACAGTTAATAGCCGCCTGGTATTTAAATATTCTTCTTTACCAACATTATATTGATCAGATTGCTCTAGATACTTGTCAATTTGTATAGATAGACAAATTTTTCTTGAATCTCTGTGAAATCAGTGCTTAGAATCCCACTTTATTTATTTGTCACAGAAATCTATAACATCTTTCCTCAGAGATTTAGTTAATAGCTATTTAGGGATAATTATTAAATATTGAACTTGAACTTGAACTTTATTATTGCTCCTTGTTATATACTGGTGGACCCATTGACCATCAGAGTTATTAAGTAATAGAAATGACAAATACAGATTCTTCTCAGAGGAGTAGTAGAGTTGTCAAGAAATATAAGAAATTTGTATATTTCCTAAATGCTCAGTTCCTAGAATTGAAAAGTAGCATTTGGAATATGTCCGTGGAAATTTGATAAAATGAAATAAATTTAATTTTACAAAATCAAGTAATATTATGTAATATTATTTTTTAATGATTCAGATGTTTCTTTCTTTTTTTTTTTTTTTGAGGCGGAGTCTCGCTCTGGTCGCCCGGAACTTGGAGTGCAGGATGGCCAGACCTCAGCTCACTGGCAAGCTCCGCTCTCCGGTTTACGCCATTCCCCTGCCTCAGCCTCCCCGAGTAGCTGGGACTACCCAAGGCGCCCGCCACCTCGCCCGGCTAGTTTTTTTTTTTTTGTAATTTTTATAGAGACGGTTTCAAAACGGTGTTAGCCAGGATGTCTCGAACTCCTGACCTCGTGATGTCGCCGTACTCGGCCTCCCAAAGTGCTGATTTACAGGCTTGAGCCACCGCGCCCCGGCACCAGATGTTTCGAATATGATAAAGATAATGTCATGAATCATTGAACTTCAGATTTTTTTAAAAGGTCAGTATGATGGGAATTTTGAAAAGGATCAAAGTAAATATGTCCAGTGCCAACATGAAAAGAATATATGCATACATTAATAGATGCCTCTTAAGATAACCTTAGGTGTATCTCAGAATTTCACAACTCCTATAGACAAAATATAAGTAAGGTCATAGAATAATTGAATAATAGTTGATTTAATAGATACATCCCTTGTATAGAGAATATACATTTCCTTTATGTGCCTAATTTAAACACATCATAAAGCTTGACAGATTTTAAAAGGTTGCTTTCTTCAAAATAATTCAATAAAATTAGAAGTTAATAAAAGATTAACTAAAATAAAATAGATAATTTGTTAAAATTAATTTGGGGGAGAAAAGACTTTTGTACTATAGTTATTCAGAAGCTCTTGTCTCATCATCAATATCAATAAAAATAACTATCAATACCACTATCATCTGGTATTTGAGCTGGTTCTGTAACACCACATGAAAACGTTTTAATTGCAAGTGAGAGACTAACTCTAGTAATGTGTATGTTTGGAAAGAGTTTATATTTCTTTCTTTTTTTTTTTTTCCTTTTAAGAGAGCGTCTTGCTCTGTCATGAAGCCTGGAGTACAATGGTATGATCACAGCTCACTCAGCTCACTGCAGGCCCAAACCCTCCAGCTCAGCCTCCTGAGTAGCTAGGACCAGAGGTGGCGCATCACCATGCCCAGCTAATTAATATATATATATATATTTTTTTTGTAGAGATGTGGTCTCCCCATATTTATATTTCTTAATTAACAAAAGTAGAAAGGAAAATATTTTCAAAAAAATTATATATAGTTTTATTGAGGAAAACATTTTCAATTCTCTTTGTTTTCTAAATCAAGGGAGTAAAATTTTAGACATTTTAAAGCTAATACCCATGGTAATATATATGACAAAATTATTTGTCATAAAATTACAATGGCAAAATGGTAATGCTAAAATTCTCTAGTAGGCACAACAGAAAACTGCAGCTACTGTCATGAATGGAAAAAACAGACAAGTTTGTCTTTAGCCTATTATTCAGCCTAAATTGACATGATAGTTTCCTCCTACGCCAAATGCGTACTTCAGTATCATCTCTAGTAACTTAGAAATTGTGCATGACAAATGACAATGTGATTATAGCATGTTACCATCTTACAAAATCAGTAACTCAGCCATTATGAGTACAAAGTATGTTTTCAGATTTATGTTAATATCTGAATGTTAAAATTTCATACATAAAAAAGTTCAATATGTACTTCGTGATGAAATTCTGTCTTTGTATCTTGAGATTCCATCACGTTTTGAAGTATAATTGTGTAAATTTTTTTTGCCAGAGTAAAATAATTAATGAGCACTTTGATTCCCGTTATTTTAAGCGAAACTGTTTTTTTCTATATTTACAGAAGTGAAATTAGTACTTAAAGAGATAGCAAGAATATTAAAATAATGAGTTAAGTAACCCTGGGAAGCATATTATATAATTTTTTAGTCAATAGTTTATCTAAAATTTAAATAATGATAAAAGCAAAACAACCAATAGTAGATAAAATTGTAATTCTAATATTTGTAAAACTATTCATGTGCTAGCAATCCTGACATTAAAGCAAATAACCTTAAAATATGGCTGATAATTTGAGATATTTAATTATATTTAGGCCATAAGTATTTCCAGATTCGTATCTTGCTTCTCCAATGGTATCAGTGAAAAGACAGCATCTATTTACTATACAAAACGTAGTAGTGTCTACAGGAGAAATCTAGAAGCCAGCAGTGCTGAAAATTATTGTTTCTAAATCACAAGGTGAAATTATGCAAACATGAACCTTTAAATGTAAATAATTAATAAATATATATACTGTAAGTTTTGGTAAAATTGAAACTACCTTTGCAACACTATAACTGAAGAAATTATGACAGTGAAAGAAATCAGACCGAACCAACTCTGTCTTGCTTCTAACCCTCTAACCCTTGCTTTTAACCCTTAAACTGTCCTTGTTCATTCCTGGGCACAGGTCGAATTAACTTTGGGAAGGAATTCAGTTCATGGTTTGACTCTGAAACAAAATTGATAACAGCCCTTTACCAAAAGAACCCATTCTTGCCTGGAGTCCAGTCTGCCTTTGCAGGACTAACAAATTAGCTAAAAGATCAGAAATTACAATTTAGGGGTCATGCAGCCTCTGGCTCCAAGAGTCTAAACCTCCCAAAACTGATCCTGGGGATAACATCATTATTGTAAAACCTAAAATCAGTGCTTGAGAAACTTTGCAGACTCTGCGCTGGATGGATCAGCTGACACCACCCAGTCTGGAAATCTGGCCCAACCAGTTCTGCTGTCACACCCAGGAACAGAACATATTAAGAAAACCTAACTTCTACCCGCTATGATTCTATCCCCAATCTGACCAGTCAGCACTCCCCACTTGCCTAGCCCCTACCTGCCAAATTATCTTTAAAACTATGATCTCCAAATGCTCAGAAGACTGATTTGAGTAATAATAAAATTCCAGTCATCTGCACAGACGGCTCTGTGTGAATTACTCTTTCTCCATTGCAATTCCCCTGTTTTGATAAATCGGTTCTGGGTAGGCAGCGGGCAAGGTGAACCCATTGGGCAGTTACAAAATCTTGGATTTATTTTGTATCACAGACATTCTACACTGATGATATTTGGCTTGAACTTTGACTTCAACCAAATGTTTATTTCAATACCCAGCCATTGAACATTTGGCCCATGTTCAGCCCCAAGTAAGGGTAGAATCATTTTAATTCCCCAGGGAGCTCTCCTAAAAGTGAACCTTAGAGAAGGGCTTCTCAAACTGGAATGTGAATTAGGGTCTTCTGGGGAACTCTTCAAATGCAAATCCTGATCCAGAGTCTGAGGTGGAAGCAGAGATTCTGAATTTCAAATCAGTTTCTGGCTGATGCCACAGCTGCTGGTCCAGGGTCCACATTTGAAGGAGTAAGCTCCTAGAGAACCCCTAACATTCCTATGTGTGAGTGAACACGTGGACATTCTGAGCCAGAATTTCTGGGAAATAACTGGTCAGTTCCCAAAAGTTTGTGCTGGGTTCGCAGACTAGTAAGGGAGAAATGAAGAGAATCGAATTACCTCTTGTATAGCTTAAAGGTGTTCTACTATGTAAATTAAAGCAAAAGCATGAACAAATTGAACAATTCACAAACAGATTATATTAAATACAAGAGTCTGAGAAATGACTAAATCATCCTGAATTATATCATTAAGTGTAAAATTTAAAAGGACTACACACGATTTCTATTGATAGTACAAAGCGAAAAGAAATCATTAATAGGAAGTCAAGAAAAGTAAACCAAAGGCTGTGATTTAAAGATCCTGGAAATAAATTTAAAAAAGAAAAAAACAAGAATACATAGCATTAATGGAAACTTAAAGGGAAAAGAAAAGTAAGATAAAATGCTAGCCATCAGGATAAAGAAACAAGATGGAATTTTATCAATACTCTATCTTAAGGAAAAGATAATTGAGGAAAAAATAAACCTAATAAACCAATGGGGTATACAACTTACTGAAAATGGCTAAAATATTAAAGGACTTCATATTAGTCTTTAGGTAGAAAAAAGTGAAGAAATAAAATCTGTAGAGTAAGAAAGAACTGAAAACTAACCCATCTCCACCAATAAGAAAAAAAAAAAAAAAAAAAAAAAAANCAAACCCTCCAGCTCAGCCTCCTGAGTAGCTAGGACCAGAGGTGGCGCATCACCATGCCCAGCTAATTAATATATATATATATATTTTTTTTGTAGAGATGTGGTCTCCCCATATTTATATTTCTTAATTAACAAAAGTAGAAAGGAAAATATTTTCAAAAAAATTATATATAGTTTTATTGAGGAAAACATTTTCAATTCTCTTTGTTTTCTAAATCAAGGGAGTAAAATTTTAGACATTTTAAAGCTAATACCCATGGTAATATATATGACAAAATTATTTGTCATAAAAATTACAATGGCAAAAATGGTAATGCTAAAAATTCTCTAGTAGGCACAACAGAAAACTGCAGCTACTGTCATGAATGGAAAAAACAGACAAGTTTGTCTTTAGCCTATTATTCAGCCTAAATTGACATGATAGTTTCCTCCTACGCCAAATGCGTACTTCAGTATCATCTCTAGTAACTTAGAAATTGTGCATGACAAATGACAATGTGATTATAGCATGTTACCATCTTACAAAATCAGTAACTCAGCCATTATGAGTACAAAGTATGTTTTTCAGATTTATGTTAATATCTGAATGTTAAAATTTCATACATAAAAAAGTTCAATATGTACTTCGTGATGAAATTCTGTCTTTGTATCTTGAGATTCCATCACGTTTTTGAAGTATAATTGTGTAAATTTTTTTTGCCAGAGTAAAATAATTAATGAGCACTTTGATTCCCGTTATTTTTAAGCGAAACTGTTTTTTTCTATATTTACAGAAGTGAAATTAGTACTTAAAGAGATAGCAAGAATATTAAAAATAATGAGTTAAGTAACCCTGGGAAGCATATTATATAATTTTTTAGTCAATAGTTTATCTAAAAATTTAAATAATGATAAAAAGCAAAACAACCAATAGTAGATAAAATTGTAATTCTAATATTTGTAAAACTATTCATGTGCTAGCAATCCTGACATTAAAGCAAATAACCTTAAAATATGGCTGATAATTTGAGATATTTAATTATATTTAGGCCATAAGTATTTCCAGATTCGTATCTTGCTTCTCCAATGGTATCAGTGAAAAGACAGCATCTATTTACTATACAAAAACGTAGTAGTGTCTACAGGAGAAATCTAGAAGCCAGCAGTGCTGAAAAATTATTGTTTCTAAATCACAAGGTGAAATTATGCAAACATGAACCTTTAAATGTAAATAATTAATAAATATATATACTGTAAGTTTTGGTAAAATTGAAACTACCTTTGCAACACTATAACTGAAGAAATTATGACAGTGAAAGAAATCAGACCGAACCAACTCTGTCTTGCTTCTAACCCTCTAACCCTTGCTTTTAACCCTTAAACTGTCCTTGTTCATTCCTGGGCACAGGTCGAATTAACTTTGGGAAGGAATTCAGTTCATGGTTTGACTCTGAAACAAAATTGATAACAGCCCTTTACCAAAAAGAACCCATTCTTGCCTGGAGTCCAGTCTGCCTTTGCAGGACTAACAAATTAGCTAAAAGATCAGAAATTACAATTTAGGGGTCATGCAGCCTCTGGCTCCAAGAGTCTAAACCTCCCAAAACTGATCCTGGGGATAACATCATTATTGTAAAACCTAAAATCAGTGCTTGAGAAACTTTGCAGACTCTGCGCTGGATGGATCAGCTGACACCACCCAGTCTGGAAATCTGGCCCAACCAGTTCTGCTGTCACACCCAGGAACAGAACATATTAAGAAAACCTAACTTCTACCCGCTATGATTCTATCCCCAATCTGACCAGTCAGCACTCCCCACTTGCCTAGCCCCTACCTGCCAAATTATCTTTAAAAACTATGATCTCCAAATGCTCAGAAGACTGATTTGAGTAATAATAAAATTCCAGTCATCTGCACAGACGGCTCTGTGTGAATTACTCTTTCTCCATTGCAATTCCCCTGTTTTGATAAATCGGTTCTGGGTAGGCAGCGGGCAAGGTGAACCCATTGGGCAGTTACAAAATCTTGGATTTATTTTTGTATCACAGACATTCTACACTGATGATATTTGGCTTGAACTTTGACTTCAACCAAATGTTTATTTCAATACCCAGCCATTGAACATTTGGCCCATGTTCAGCCCCCAAGTAAGGGTAGAATCATTTTAATTCCCCAGGGAGCTCTCCTAAAAGTGAACCTTAGAGAAGGGCTTCTCAAACTGGAATGTGAATTAGGGTCTTCTGGGGAACTCTTCAAATGCAAATCCTGATCCAGAGTCTGAGGTGGAAGCAGAGATTCTGAATTTCAAATCAGTTTCTGGCTGATGCCACAGCTGCTGGTCCAGGGTCCACATTTGAAGGAGTAAGCTCCTAGAGAACCCCTAACATTCCTATGTGTGAGTGAACACGTGGACATTCTGAGCCAGAATTTCTGGGAAATAACTGGTCAGTTCCCAAAAGTTTGTGCTGGGTTCGCAGACTAGTAAGGGAGAAATGAAGAGAATCGAATTACCTCTTGTATAGCTTAAAGGTGTTCTACTATGTAAATTAAAGCAAAAGCATGAACAAATTGAACAATTCACAAACAGATTATATTAAATACAAGAGTCTGAGAAATGACTAAATCATCCTGAATTATATCATTAAGTGTAAAAATTTAAAAGGACTACACACGATTTCTATTGATAGTACAAAGCGAAAAGAAATCATTAATAGGAAGTCAAGAAAAGTAAACCAAAGGCTGTGATTTAAAGATCCTGGAAATAAATTTAAAAAAGAAAAAAACAAGAATACATAGCATTAATGGAAACTTAAAGGGAAAAGAAAAAGTAAGATAAAATGCTAGCCATCAGGATAAAGAAACAAGATGGAATTTTATCAATACTCTATCTTAAGGAAAAGATAATTAAGGAAAAAATAAACCTAATAAACCAATGGGGTATACAACTTACTGAAAATGGCTAAAATATTAAAGGACTTCATATTAGTCTTTAGGTAGAAAAAAGTGAAGAAATAAAATCTGTAGAGTAAGAAAGAACTGAAAACTAACCCATCTCCACCAATAAGAAAAAAAAAAAAAAAAAAAAAAAAACAGCTATACAGTCAAGAAAAAATTTTAAAATTTGGAAAAAACGTAAATCATCCAGCTACCATATATTACCAAGAGGATGACATGTAATCTATGGGAGAGGAAAATTTAATAATGTTTTTGTGGGACTAAACTTTTATTGTTAGAATCATTATTTAATATATCTGAGCATCAACAATATATTAGAGCTGTACTTAAGGTAGAAATAGCCACTTCTATATGAATTTATGATTTAAGCTGAAAGACAAAACACAGGAGAGAGGAACAAAATACAGTCGGGGAAGATGCAGAAATCATTTTCCCAGAAAATATTAGAATATACTACATAAGGGTAAAATTGTCTTTAGCAAAGAGTAAGAAAAATGAAGGCTATGTTTGTAGAAAACTTGAATTGAAAATAAGCTGATAAAATATAAGAATTTCTGTGCCATTTAGTCTACGCCTAAAGTATTTTCTTACAACTGGGTAATCCATGATAGCATAATATGGGAAAACCATCCATTATTAACACAGAGGAGTAAATGAAGCACTTTGGAAGAGAACTATCTTTCAGACCACCAAGGCTCTATTGACTTAATTGCGCCCCATTGTACTAAGTGATCCTTTAATGGGAGGGAGGATGTAATGCAACTATGAGGCACTTGACACAACAGGGAATATTTTACTCATCTGAGAGGATACTTACAGATACTGCAATGATAACAATTGTCTAGTACCACTTCACACAAACACCTCTCCACATTTCTATGTATAAATTCACTTTGAAATTTGTCACTGGAGGAAAGGGTGATTTTTGCACACTTCAAAATTTTAAAGAAAGCAAAAGGAATTTTAAACAAAAATTAAACTTTAAACTAAAAGAGCTCTCCAAATGGCTTGAAAGCAACAGCTCCATGTTCTGTATGCACTATGGTGTCCAATATGAAACACTGTGTGGGTGTATGAGTGTGTGCATTTTGAAAATGAGGTGGAAGCAGCAATATATTTGTCCATGAGAATTTATATACATTGTGAGTAGCAGACATGCATGAAAAAAATGCTTTGTCCCTGTCCCTAAGTGATCAAAAAACAGGATTCACTTTGAAATTCTAACCTCTTTTTGACCATAATAAATAACTCTTGGCTAAGATTCACTATGCTGGGGACCCACTGGAGTCCCTTTCTGCTTAGAGGACATGGCCCCATTAAACATAAGGTCGGTTATCTCTGGCTGGAATGCCTGAAAAGGCCTTAGCAGCACTGTTTAAAGGCAGCAACACATATACTTTGCTATAGCTATCTCACTTCTGGGAATTTATCTTTAAAAATGACTGTGGATATATGTGGAGCAAAGGTATACACTTGAGAATGTGTTTCAAAATGTTGTTTCTTTTAGCAAAAATTTAGAAACAAACATGCATGGTCAATAGTAGAGAACCGATAAAGTATGCTGTGTTCTGACAGTTAAATACTAAATAGCTATTATAAATGAAGTAGAAAACTATTTTATAGCATTAAAATTCTGTTAAATTTAAGTTACTAAAACAAATTGTCAGTTAATTGTTAACTAGTGTTTCTTTTTGTTATAATATCTACAAATATAAATGTGCTAAATAAATTATAGATGGAAAAGAATAAAATATGCAGGCAGGCTAAATGTTAACCTCTTTAGGAATGGTAGGATCAGAGATGATCTTTATTTTCTTTGTGCTCCACTTTTATATTTTATAAAAGTAATATATTATCTTTCAAAATATTATGTATATTCACATTTGGCAAAATTATTTCTAGATAGGGAGCTGTTTTTTAGAAAATACTTTAGTGAGCCAATTGAGGCTGAGAGTAACTGCTGGAAGCATGAGCAGCAATGTCAGTAGGAGTTAAAACAAGAAACGCAAATGTAGGTTACCAGGAAAGGGAGAGGGCTTTAGTTTGTTCTTAAGAGGAAGAGAGAGAAACAAGGAGAAGAAAAAGAGCAAGCAAGAGCATGAGGGATGAGGTCTGAAAGTGGAGACCATGCAGGAAATCAGCCAGTGGAAACATCTATGAAGTGTAATGGCTAAAGGACTTTTAAAGAATAAAATGACTAGTATTCAAATCAATGCTTTTACATTTGTTGTATGTGATCCTTAAACCTCTTCCAAAATTCTTCAGTAAAATTTAACACGCTCATATATGTTACGTATGAGAGTGGGTTTGTTAGGGCAACTTCAGACAGAGTTGAGATTTTTTTCTCAGTTCAAAACAGAGGTGACACACCCAGAGGGAGGAGTTTAGAAGCAGAGGAGGCCGAGAACCTAAGCCTGGTGAAATTCACAAAGATCTTGGTGAGGGCTGTACATTTCCACAGGACTTGGAAGTCAAGTGGGGTGAGGGAGTGAATTAACCTTACTGGTTGCTGTGAGGGTAGAAGGAAATTTCCCCTCTGCCCTCTGAAGGTCCTACTGAAATGAGCTGACAATAGATTAATAAGAGAAAAGGCATACAAATTTTTCACAAGCTCATGGACATGGGAGTCTCAAAAATATGAGACTCAAAAGAAGGGCCACATGGGTGAGGTTTCAATACAATTGATATGGTTTGGATCTGTGTCCCCATCCAAATCTCATGTTCAATTGTAATCCCCAATGTTGGAGGTGGGACCTGATGGAAAGTGATTGGATCATGGGGGAGGTTTCTCTTGGTTTAACACCATCCCTCAGTGCTGTTCTCATGATAGAGTTCTCACAAGATCTGGTTGTTAAAAAGCATGTAGCAGCTCCTCACTCTCCCTCTTTCCTCGTGTTCCAGCAATGAGAGACATGCCTGCTTCCCCTTCACCTTCCACTATGCTTGTAAGTTTCCTGAGGACTCCCCACACACTGAGCACATGCCAGCATCATGCTTCCTGTACAGCCTGCAGAACTGTGAACCAATTAAACCTTTTTTCTCTATAAATTACCCAGTCTCAGGTATTTCTTTATAGAAATTCAAGAACTAATGCAAACTTCTTTATAAGAAAGAGGAAAGTGAATTAGTTTTAGGCAATTTTAGAGAGGTAATAAATAAATTTTTAGGTAAAGGAAGGTCCTGAGAGGCAGACATTATCTAGCAAATAAAAAACTGAATGGTATTGGCAAGTTACAGGAAGGTGGAACTGCATTGTATACTGCCATCTAAGGACACAGGAAACAGCCATCTGAACGTCAGGAAGGGAGCCCTCATCAAAGAGTCTAATCAGCTGGCACCTTGATCTCAAACATCCTAGCCTCCATAACTGTCAGAAAATAAATTTTTGTTGTGTAAGCACATGATCTATGGTATTTTGGTATAGCAACTGAAGCAGACTAACACACTGGTATTAAAAAGCTTGAGTACAACTGCAGCTTAGATCCGGGTTATAATCTTAAATCTAATAAAACTTTAGAGAGTCAGACCCAATGGTTAGCCTGATTTGTGCCACTTGCCTTTTGGAGAAAAATTCCAACTGTTGTAACTGACCTCAGCCTAACATTTTACCATCTATTTTAAAAAGCTTCTTTAGTTTCTGTATATCCTATTAAGTTGTTATTTCAACTTGGTGTCCCACGTTGGTTTGAGTGCCTTTCTGCTGATTAATTGCCAGCTTAATATTCAAATGGGATGTAACTGTAGCTCAGATTTTTTTTTGTTGTTGTTTCCTCTTTAGTTCACTTTAAAAACTATGCAAAGATCCACACTCTAGTTTTTAGGCTTTAAGACTATTTTGCTTTTAAAGGTTAGTCCTCAAGACCTGTAGACACACAGAGAGAACCCTTGGCTTCCTGCTCTGACATTTCTGCCAACATCGTCTCATCTACAAAACTAGATTCTGGCTACTGGCTCCTGTGAACATCAAAGTGTGAGTTTTTATTTCTTTCATCAGGAAATCCTGTCCTCGTAGCACCTGGACCAGTAGATGGTTTGATGATCTTCACACCTAAAATCTACAGGATTTAGGAAAAAAGTATTTATATTCCTGTAGGATCAAACTAAAGCAGTTTCACAGGATTAAAGGCAAAGACTGGGGAGAGTCCCACTGAAAGAGTGCTAGTGGGTGGAGGTTTCAAATAGTGGTGAGAAAACAAGAACTCAACTGCAGCATCAAAGTAGGAGCTACATGTGGGCAGTGATCATGTCTTGTTACTACTGAATTTCCCAGGCCTATGAAAGTATTTGGCATCAAATAAGAACTAAATTAAAGATTTGTAGAATGAATTAATAATACATTGATGGCTGCATCTGCACCCTTTTTTATGGGGACACGTTTCCTAGAAACACAGAGACTATTACTTCTTTATTAGTAGTGGATGTTTTAATCCCATTTCATATAACTTGCTTCAAATGAGTTGCATTTAATTTAAAAAATTGCTTACATAGTCTCCAAGTGAACTATATTCCTTCATTAACAAAACGGTTAGTCAGAGGTACAACTGTAAAGTAGAAGGCATTATTCCGGCCTGGCGCGGTGGCTCAAACCTGTAATCCCAGCACTTTGGGAGGCCAAGACGGGCGGATCACGAGGTCAGGAGATCGAGACCATCCTGGCAAACACGGTGAAACCCCGTCTCTACTAAAAAATACAAAAAATTAGCCGGTCGAGGTGGCGGTACTTGTAGTCCCAGCTACTCGGGAGGCTGAGGCAGGAGAATGGCAGGAAACCGGGAGGCGGAGCTTGCAATGAGCAATGAGCTGAGATCCGGCCACTGCACTCCAGCCTGGGCGACAGAGCGAGACTCCGTCTCAAAAAAAAAAAAGGAAAAGAAAACGAACACACACACACACACACAAACTGATGAGTCATATTCCATTAGTCAGGAAAATAAGAGCAACCTAAGAAATTTAAATAAGGAGTTTATTATTGGGAACAAGAGACTTATATAACCTCTGAANAAAAAAAAAAAAAAAAAAAAAAAAAAAAAAAAAGAAGGCATTATTCCTTGGCTTTGTGTTCTCTATGATTTTTCCCTTGTAGGACCCACTTCAGATTTCCTAAGCCCAGAGACTTACCTCTCAGGCCTGATCTGCTCACATGGTCTTTATTCTAACAAACATCCTCTATAATTATTTCCTTTTTAATTGCCTCTTATCTAGGCAAGGGTCTCAGAATCTTCTAAAGTGACACATTATCTCACTTGTAAAATTTATATAACTAACCATGCTCACTTGAGAAGTAAGGAATTGTTGCCCCCAATGTCTCGCTCCTTTCTTCCACTTTAATATGTGTGCTTTCTAAAGACAATAGGCCTTCTTTCTTCTCTCCCTGTCATAAGTTGCCACTAAGTAGCTGTATTAGTCAGGGTTCTCTAGTGGGTCAGAACTAATAGGATAGATGTATGCATAAAGGGGAGTTTATTAAGGAGTATTGACTCACAGGATGATAAGGTGAAGTCCCACAATAGACCATCTGCAAGCTGAGCAAGGAAGCCAGTCCAAGTCCTAAAACCTCACAAGTAGGGAAGATGACAGTGTAGTCTTAAGTCTGTGACTGAAAGCTCGAGAGCCCCTGTCAAACCACTGGTGTAAGTCCAAGAGTCCAAAAGCTGAAGATCTTGAAGTCCAATGTTCAAGGGCAGGAAGCATCCAGAACGGGAGAAAGTTGAAGGATGGAAGACTCAGGGAGTCTGTTCCTTCCAAGTTCCTCTGCCTGCTTTATTCTAGCCACACTGATAGCCGATTAGATGGTGCCCACCAGGTTGAGGGTGGGTCTTCCTCTCCCAGTCCACTGACTCAAATGTTAATTTCCCTTAGCAACACTGTCATAGGCACACCAGAAACAAATGTTAATCTCCCTTAGCAACACTGTCATAGGCACACCAGAAACAAAATTTTGCATCCTTCAATCCAATCCAATTGACATTCAATATTAAGTATCACAGTACCTCAAATGATGGAAATTTCAAACCTGAAAAGAGGAAGAGGAGAGGTTAACATCAAGATTCTCTTTAAAAAAGTTCCATATCCCCTCAAATTTTATATTAAATCATTGAGACATGCCCTCAAACATATCAATTTCAAAATGTGCATTATTATTTTGCCAGTCAGATTTATGCACATTTGCATTCATGTGTGGCAAAATAAGGTTTTGGGGAGGGCAAAAATTCATGAGGGCAAAAATAAGGTTTTCAATTGAAAGAGAACTCAGCTTTAAGTTTGACTCTTCTATTCAGTAAATGTTACTTACTGTTTCTAAATTTAATTTTTTTATCTGTAAAATGGAGATACTACAAATAGATGCCAAATGGAGTGAGTGATAGGTAGACAGGTAGGTGGATAGATAGATAGATAGATAGATAGATAGATAGATAGATAGATAATAGATAGATAGATAGGATATGATGTATACACATTTGGCCCAGGCCATAATCCTAAACTAACTCAATGTATTAGCTATAATGATAATGATGTAGCCATAATCTATCCTTATTGAACCAAAAAATGTGAAGCTTAATGAAAACTTCGTTAGTCTTAAAATCTTTGATTGCTGGCAAAAAATGAAGAGCTTTTTTCTCAGTAACTAAATGATGTCTGGTTGTTCCACACCACTGTTGCTTATTTATTAGATTAAGACTTCAGCCACTTTTAATCTTCAAAATAAGACTCTGTACTAAAACATACTTTTTTTTGGAAAATTACACCCCCAACACAAATATTTAACAGCAGAAATACAACTAAATAAGACTTGCAGCAACCAAGAAGTTGAGCAAAACTGCCATTTGCTCACTAGTTTGCTTATCTTGGCAAGGCTCAACATGGCCCACAACCCCTGTCTTGGAATCTTGACCCTTCTTAGGAGCATGCTATGTTCTGGGGCCCTGCTGCCTACCCTTCTCACTTCTTTCTGGTCACAGGAGACACAGAACACTGAGTGCCACTGAGCTCTACAGGTTTCCACATAATTGGTTTACCAGTAATAAAGTACTGTAAGATAGTTGTGATGGCAGCGGCAGCCCATTTGGAGTGCCCACTACAAAAACACTGGCTGAGGTGGGGAAGGCATGGCTGCAGTTGCATGCTCAGCAGGGCTAGCAGGAAGTGGGAACAGGTGGTAGCCCCACCCCCTATAGAGTTGGCAGGGTAGGAGCACTTCTGGGTGCAGCTGTGGCTCCAGACCCAGGCATCCCTGTCCTCTGAGGGTTTTAGGAAGCCCCTGCCCCTGCAAGCTTGGAAGTGCCCGCTCCTGCTACCTGGCCTCTCCCTGATCCCAGTGCCCCTGAAGCAAAGGAGTGGCTGAGCCCAGGCACTGTTGCAAAGAGCCAGGTGTGTGTGCACTCAAGATAGTCCTGACACATCAGCCCCCTGCTGCCTCAGCTTCCTCCAGACTTTGAGTGTAGAGAAGGAGTGGAGGGTGGGGCGCTTGGGGGAAGGCAGGTTCCTGGGTGGAAAGGGGCAGGTTCCTGGTGAAACCCCACTTTCAAGCCAGGGATGTCCTAAAGAGAGGAGGAATGGCTGCCAGTTCCAGGTGGAGTCCACGTCCTGGAATAAGAACTGATGGTGCTTTTTTTGTGCTTGCCATGGCTGCCCACGGAACAATCAGCACACACTTCCTCCTTTCTGGGCCCATATAAGCTCTGGACTCAGCCAGACACATCACTGGGGACTACCAGCTGCCAGTAGTGGAAGGAGCTCCCCACTTCCCTCCCTGGGGGTCTCCTCAACTTGTTGGGACAATCTGCCTGTGGAAAGGAGCTACCTACCATGGGTCTCCTCTCTGCTGAGAGCTGGACACTTATCTGAATGACCTGCCTGCAGAAAGGAGCTACCCACTTTGGGTCTCCTGAGAGCTGTTCTCTTGCTCAATGAAGCTCCTCTCCCCGTTGCTCACTCTCTGGTTGTCCATGTACCTCATTCCTCCTGGATGTGGGACATGAACTCTGGATACAGCAAATGGCAGGATTGAAAGAGCTGTAACACAAACAGGGCTGAAACACGTCTCCTGCTTGCCACATTGTGGGTGATGAGAAGGGGAGAAGAGTTGCACCCTTTGGGAAGCCCAGACCTAGGGGACCCTTAAACCAGAGCTTTGAGATCCTGTTTGCCCTTTTTGGGACTCTGACTCCTGGTGTCTCCAAGCTTCCAGGTGCCACTACATTCTCCAATGCCCAAAGTGGAAGCCGCTTGAGGGTATGTCTTATCCAGCCACAGCCTCACACAGAACTGGAGCCTGTGCTGGTGCCTTCAGCTACCCACCCCACTGCACCTGGCACACCTGGCTGTGCACAGTGCCCAGACCCCCATGCTTGCTCACACACCCCTCACCACTCTGTGCCTGGCTCGCCCTGGGCAGGTGTGAAATTCAGGCTGGTAGTGCAGGCCAAGCACAGCTTGCCAGTCTAAGTGGGCAGAAAAAGGCCAGTGGGCCCAAGCAAAACTTGGGCAAAGGCACCACCAGTCATAGAGCCTTCCAGTTGGCAAAGTGAAACCCCAAGGATCCTGTTACAGTTGTCCTGATCAAGCTTTATAAGGGGAGATCAATTACATTCTGCAAATGCAGCTTGAAGGAAACAAGTGATTTAATAAAAATTTCAGCAAAAATATCAGATGTGGTTTTAAGGTAATACTTTGCTAAGTTCCTCTGGGTAGAAATGGGACATAACAACACCCCCCACCCCCAAACAACCACCACCACCAACTAAGGAGCATGCCTAAGTAACATGTGGTGGCCACACATCTCCTTACATATCTGATTTGTTAGCTGAATGAGGGGCACAATTCAACCAGAGCTGATATGCTGGGGTAAAGAAGAGAAAATAGTGAAGATGATATTGATGATCTCCCTTCATTTCTCCCCACAAGATGCATTTCTGCAGTGCCTTTAGTATTTCCTATGAATTAATATTGAATAATTTTTTAAATAAGATTGGTTTGGCTGAGGCCCATGGTCTTATCCAGTCCAGTCTTCTTCATCTTTATGTGGAAACTCATGTAGCCCAAACAAGACCACTGCATATTTATATTTAAACAAAAATATGTTCATGTTAAGAAATCTCTAGCTAGAGATGGTAATTTCTTGGCTGGATAAAAGCCAGGATAATTAGAAGTTACCTAGTCAAGAGGTCCTCAGAAATTCAAATTTCCCATTTGAGGTAAAAGAGATGACTAGCTTGCTTTTATTATAGCTCTGACCAGGCACAAAAGTCAAAAACAAAGGTTGGTTTTGATGAATACCACCCTCAGCATTATAAAAATGGAGAGCAGAAGCCATGAGCTTCCTATTACAGAGTCAGCTGAGAATCAGATGCTATATGTAAAGAATCACCATGTATTAAATAATTTATTCATTTGACAAACCAGCAAGTGGTAGGCATTATGCTAGGTTCTGGGGTGGCAAAATATTTACAAAACTGCCTCATCCTTAAGGGTTATAATTGTCAGTGAAAGAGAGACATATAAAAAAATGTTCAAAATAATGTTTTAAGTGTGACAATAAAAGTATCTACATGACATTAGTTGGGAGCATCCTTTCATTGTATCAGTGATGAAGGTAGCAGTTTGCAAGGAAGAGCATAATGGAGGAAGCCGGCTTGAGTTAGAGATGGCCATTCTGACAAGACAAGATCATGAATGAAAGCACAGGAAGGACTACACGGATGACAAATGAATGCTTGGACTGGATGATATAAAATGTGAGATTGGCACCAGGAAAAATCATCCTGGAAAGAGGTATTCACTCATCCATTCACCAAACATTGAATGCCAACTCTGTGATAGTCTGTGTGCTAAATATGTTACAGAAATACTCGTCCTCACTGACTTGCAGTATAACAGTGGTCCATACATGTAATAAAATTATAATATTCTTAACTGATATAAGTACAATATGAAGGTATACATGGTATATTATGGGAACACGGCTTGTAGTAAGAGAAAACTTCCCGGAGATCAATTCAAAAAACATTTGAATGCACTCTTAAAGAAAGAGAAAGAACAAGTAAAGCAGACATGAGAGGAAAAGGCATCCTATAAAAATAGGAAAGCACAAACACAGGAGAGACTTTGACCAAAAACAACACAGCGAATGTAGCAGAATCACAATTGATAAGTGATATGAAGTTAGAAAGAGAAGTAGCGAGAAGATGATAGACTAACTTTATTGAATAAAATGTTTGAACTTTATTCTATAGGAAATAAGAAACTTGGAATAAGTCTTACATACTAAGAACTTTGTTAGATGTCTGTGATTGTGTAATTTCCTCATGTTAATGATTTAATTAATCTGAATAGCTTTCCCTAATGTGATGATCACAAAATCCTTCAATAGAAAAGCATCTCTGTTTGTTTTCCAAAGTAGCTAGAAAGAGGAGAATGATAGAGATCGCTTTACATCCTTCAATCAGGCTTGAATTAAAACAGAAAAAGAGGGCCAGGCGCGGTGGCTCATGCCTGTAATCCCAGCACTGTGGGAGACTGAGGCAGGCAGATCACAAGGTCAGCATGTCGAGACCATTCTGGCTAACATGGTGAAACCCCATCTTTACTAAAAATACAAAAAATTAGCCACGCCTGGTGGCGTGCACCTGTAGTCCCAGCTACTCGGGAGTCTGAGGCAGGAGAATGGTGTGAACCCGGGAGGCAGAGCTTGCAGTGAACCGAGATCACGCCACTGCACTCCAGCCTGGACGACAGAGTGAGACTCGGTCTCAAAAAACAACAACAACAACAACAACAACAACAACAAAAAGAAGCAAAGAAAAAAAATCCCAACGAGTAAAGTGGATAAGATCACAGGAACTGAGAGCAGGGCGGAAAGCATGCTAAGTCATTGGAGCTTCCTTCAGGGAAGAAAGAAACTCTCAGGAAAAACACCTGGGCCCAAGAAGAGGGCTTGGAACAGAGTGACAGATGGACCCTTGGGGCTCCCACAACTTTCCCAACAGACAAATTGCAAGCTTTATCACAGCTTAGTTACTCAGTTTGAGTAATAGCAATCTGAGCTTATTTATAAAAAGTGGATGATCCAACACTCTTGATTTTGATAATACTGGGGTAAGTAGTGTCTTGGCTTTTTCTAAAGGATAATTTATAGAATATTTTGAATTTTTTATGTCACTAGTGATATGTAATTACGTGACACATCAATGTAAAATTAGTCTTTCAATACAGTTTTCCAAGAATAATTATATGTAATTGAAGAGAAATAAGAGTTTTTCCTACTTTAAGGTGATGATCATATCATACTGTCATTTATGAGTCATATGATAATCATACCCACAGCATAAGATCAAAATGTGTGTTTCTAAGTGAGGATGCCAAGTGGCATAGTATACCAAGCAATTAAAATGGAAAAAGCTCCTAGAAAAAATGTCCAATGTTTGCAAAGAAAGATGAATTTTCAGACCCCGTTGGGAGACAATTCTCCATGGATTTCTCACATTGCTGCATTCTTGTGAAGTAAGGCATTGTCTGTCATTTGTTTCAAGCAGTAACTGCCCTCTTTTTCTGACTATCTTTCCAAGTATGTTTGTACAGAAAACAGCCTTGGAAAATAATAAGGTTTCCCTGCAGAGCAGGACAGGTTTCCTTGAGACAAGTATGTCTCCCTGTAGATCCAAGGACCACTTTACACAGCCCGTTATAATGATTCACGGTTTCTAAACTCAGAGTCCCTCTAGCACATACTGCAAGCACAGGCTTCTTTCTGAGCCCATTCATAGGAATTTCTCACTGCCTAGCTCTCTGTGCAGCCTTTAGTTTTTTATTGTATCCCTCAGAGTACACTTCTACCCTCAAGATTGTCTCCTTCTCTCTCTGTTTCTCTGTGTTCTAGGCTTTCTCCCTTTATTAGACAGAACAATTTAACTTTCCACTCAATAGTCTATTCTGAGCTTAATTTTACATATTCACAGACTCACTAAAAATCCTTTAAAAGACAAAACTAGATTCTCTTGAAAAAATAAAAATAACTGGGTGCAGTGGCTCACGTCTGTAAACCCAGCACTTTGGGAGGCCGAGGCCAACAGATCACTTGAGGTCAGGAGTTTGAGATGAGTATGTCCAACATAGTGAAACCCTGTCTCTATTAAAAATACAAAAATTAGCTGAGTGTGGTAGTGCATGCCTGTAATTCTAGCTACTCGGGAGGCTGAGGCAGGAGAATCACTTGAACCTGGGAGGTGTAGGTTGCAGTGAGCTGACATTGTGCCATTGCACTCCAGCCTGGGCAACAGAGTGAGACTCTGTCTCAAATAAATAAATACACAAATAAAATAAAATAAATAAATAAAAATTAAATATATATATACACACACACACAAATTAAAATAAGGAACTCAATAAATAAGTTTAAGAGCAGGTTAGACACAACATAGAGAAGATGAGTAAACTAGAGAATAGATCAATCGAAAATATCCAGATAGAAGCATGCAGAGAAAATGACAAAAAAAAAAAAGAAAGAAAAAAGACAGAATTGAGTATAATTGCATAAGAAGCATATTGAAATAAGCTATACATCAACTGCCAAGATTTCACATAAGAAAGTCCTACTCATAAAGCTCCAAAAAAAAATGTCTTGTCAAACAGAATCAGATTGAGAAATCTCCACCAGAATCATGCAGTAGTTCTTGAAGGTGATGTTTTTTAAGCTCTTATATCATACAGGACAGTGTTAAAATATTTAGTCAGTAAGTACACTGACTACAGGAAATAATCAGAGGCTTATTGGTGAAAATTATTATAATTGTTTGCAATTGAGGATGTAATTTTAATCTATATTAAACACCTTGTAACCTAATACAATTGCTTTTCTCTTTCAGTGTAGTCATGTTCTATAACATCATTGTGAAAGAAGACACACATGTGGCCAAAAAATGTGAAAAAAAGCTCAACCTCACTGATCATTAGAGAAATGCAAATCACAACCTCAGTGAGATACCATCTTGCACCAGTCAGAATAGCTATTACTAAAAAGTCAAAAAACAACAGATGCTGGTGAGGTTGCAGAGAAAAGGAACACTTTCACACTGTTGGTGGGAGTGTAAATTAGTTCAAACGTTGTGGAAGATAGTGTGGGGCTTCCTCGAAGACCTAGAGGCAGAAATATCATTTGACCCGGCAATCCCATTACTGGCTATATGCCCAAAGAAATATAAACCATTCTATTATAAAGATATATGCACATGTATGTTCATTGCAGCACTATTCACAATAGCAAAGGCACGGAATCAACCCAAATTCCCTACAATGATAAACTGGATAAAGAAAATGTGGTATATATACACCATGGAACATTTTGCAGCCACAAAAAGGAATGAGTTAATGTCCTTTGCAGGAACATAAATGGAGCTGGAGGATATTATCCTTAGCAAACTAATGCAGGAACAGAAAAGCAAACACCGAATGTTCTCACTTACAAGTGGGAGCTGAATGATGAGAACACATAGAGACATAGAGGGGAAAAACTCACCCTGGGGACTGTTGGGGTTAGGGGGCAGGAAGAGAAGTAGCATCAGGAAGAATAGCTAACGGATGCTGGGCTTAATACCTAGGCGATGGGATGATCTGTGCAGCAAACCACGATAGCACATTTTTACCAATGTGACCAACCTGCACATCCTGCACATGTACCCCTGAACTTAAAATAGGAGTTAAAGAAAAAAAAAATTATTGTGAAACTTGAATTAGTGAATACCAAATAATTGCTCCTCAGGGAAAAACAGGGTTAGGTTCCTGTGACCCTCCAGTCACAACACTTTTATTAACTTATTAATACATAGCCTTGTTTTATGTGCATTTCTATTTAAAGACATTTTTTTCTTCTTTAGTCACAGCTTCTTATTTTTTTTGTATCATGTATCACAAATTGAAATGATATTGCTAATATACTTGTCACCCTGCATCCTTCCTTCTCTCCCCAAAGTAAAGCTCCAGCAGAGTAGGGCTCTGTCGACCTGCTCACTGCTGAGTACTCAGCACTGAGTGCAGTGTGTGGTAGATGCCCAGAAGGTGATTGTCTAAATTCATTATTTTTTGAGAGACTATACTATATGATTATTACTTGAAACAGGCCACCTCAAAGGGTAATTTTTCCTTTTTTCCTTCTTCTACTTGACTTCTGTCTTTTTAGCCTTTCTCTTATTTTTATTTATTTATTTATTTATTTGTGATACCTCAGTTCAGGTGTTCTCTGTGGCTGTGAATGCTTTCCTGTCTTGTTCACAGTTGATACTGGAAGGCTCTCCAACCTTGTTTATTTTTCTTTTTCTTTTTTTTTTTAATTTTACTTTAAGTTCTGGGGTACATCTGCAGAACGTGTGGGTTTGTTCCATAGGTATACATGTGCCATGGTGGTTTGCTCCACCTATCAACCCGTCATCTAGGTTTTAAGCCCCGCATGCATTAGGTATTTGTCCTAATGCTCTCCCTCCCCTTGCCCCTGACCCCCTGACAGGCCCTGGTGTCTGATGTTCCTCTCCCTGTGTCCATGTGTTCTCTTTGTTCAAATCCCACTTGTGAGTGAGAACATAAGGTGTTTGGTTTTCTGTTCTTGTGCTAGTTTGCTGAGACTGATGGCTTCCAGCTTCATCTATGTCCCTGCAAAGGACATAAACTCATTCTTTCTTATGGCTGCATAGTATCCCATGGTATATATGTGCCAATTTTTCTTTATTCAGTCTATCATTGATGGGCATTTGGGTGGGTTCCAAGTCTTTGCTATTGTAAATAGTGCTGCAATGGGAATGTAAATTAGTTTAACCATTGTGGAAGGCAGTGTGACGATTCTTCAAGGATCTACAACCAGAAATACCATTTGACCCAGAGATCCCATTACTGGGTATAAACCCAAAGGATTATAAATCATTCTACTATAAAGACACATGCAATGTATATTTTTTAAAGACATCTTATTTAATACACTTTGTTGATCAATTAACACTGGACTCATGACCAACAGCACTATAATTCACACCTGAATAAAGCCAATCGAACACATTTATTTTCTCCACAGGGCACATCTCAGCCTTCTTGTGTTTAGGAATACCAGACATCTCCAGGACTATGCTTGAGGGCCATTCTCAACAGTGAAGTCACAGACAAAATGCACAAATTGTGAAAAACATAGCACTACACACACTGCAAAAAGGGCACTTGTTTACAGTAGAAGGACTGAAACAAGAAGTCATGGATTCTCCCTGTTTGACCTCAGGGAGCTTGAACAATTCCCAGGGAGCATGCAACCTCCCTGGGAATATGAACGCTGGGAGAGTCCAATTTTTTGCTGTTCTACTTATGTGTGTGTCTTTAAAAGACGAATCAAGTGTTACAAGCATTCATTTTTGAGTTACAAAAAAATTTGAGTGAGTGAATTCATAAATACAAAACATATACATTAAAAATATAAATTATATAAATACAAACTGTGTTAAATGTGAAGGTATTTGTATGTACATGCACGTATTCATATATGTGCATATATATGCATATGTACATGCATTTATCATTTATATTTATATAATTTATCTTAAATTATAACAATTCATATTTATTATATATTATAATGAGGCATACAGAGAATGACAATTTCCTAAACAAAAGAAGACAGAAAACTCAGCAAGAGCAATCTGTTCTCACACCTTCACCTTAGCACTCCAAGCCTCCATGCCTTGGTTTTCCTTGTTTCCACAGAACTTATTACCTTCCAAAAAACTCCATTCTTTATTTATTTATTTATTTCCAGTCTTCCTCTGCCATGATATAAGTTTCATAAGGACAGATACCTTTGTTTTGTTCACTGATGCATCCCAAGTAAACACTGGAAAACAAGGAAATTGACTTTATTATGTTTCCTATACTCACCCCCTATTAAAGTTTGAAGTCCAAGATGGTTTGCACAGAACGTAGTAAGACAGGAGATGTAAAACAGTGGGAAGAGCACCGGAAAAGTAAAGATCCAGGTTCCAAGTCTTACTTCTCCACTTTAATACATTATCATGTTTGGCAGTCTCATTGCTCTGAGTTTTGGTTAATTCTTATAAAGAATAGAAGTGATATTTATCCTTGTGGATATCAAGGCTTACCAATAACCAAATTTTAACAAACAAGATGATATAGGCTTGAAACCCTTTAAGTAACATAAAGTTGTGTTATGTTCATAAGTACTTAAAAACAACTGTATGATAAATAATAATAAATTATAGTTTCTTGGATATTTACATTTAGACTCAGCAAAAATACCTTTTAAGTCTTTGCCAACTTTTATCTTTCTTTTGGTTTCCAAGTATCAGGCGCTTTAGTTATCTGTTGTGATTCCACATGAGATTCTAATAATTTCAAATATTATGCTAAAATGTCAAAATCAAACTTAAAAGACAAATAAAGATATGTTTTGAAGAAAAGGACTTAGGTAAATACACAATATACTGAAATCTATTGATTAACTATCACATTAGATACATTAGTTGCTCAAAATAAATGTACCAGAAGAATTTAAAGTATATGTCTTATATATAATCCTCTATAACACAAATGTGAGCACATGGGGGAAAACGTGTAATCCTTTTACAGAATCAGGGACAGTGCCTTTAATTTATCTCTTTTATGATGGGATTGTTTTCTCATGAGGTTTTGGCAGGCCTTTAAGATTGATGTCATTTTGATTAATTCTTTTGTACTCTGATGACAGCTAATGGAATGATTTGAAAGCTATTTGCTTTACAAAAAAGATCCAATGTAGCTGCCTTTTGTGCCTGTTCTTAAAGCTTTTACTTCTTTCTCTTGAAATAATTAGTAAAAGAGAAGAAAGATTGCTGTAATTACTAAGCATTATAAACTATATCTAGGTGCATGACATTAACAGTAGCTGTCATTAAGATTAGATCACTTGTCTCATTTTAAGGAAATGTTACCTTTTCCTATTTTAATGATATAATCTGAAAAATATCTTGACAGGATGCTAATTCTATAAAGGAAATACAGGCCCTTAAACATATACATATTTTTATTCCTATTCAGAGACACATAAAAAGTAATTAAAATTGTACCTTCAAGTATATCAAATAAGTAAAATTGGCATTATAAAAATAGATCAAAGTCATCAATTATTTTATAAGAACCATCAGAGTTCATGCATTATAGTTAAAATTTCATTTAAAGAACAGATCCAAAACTGAATTTTAAGAATATCCTTTCAGTCCTACTCAAGTAATCAACCGATATGCTTTAAAGGGAAGACTTTGTATAAAAAGGTTTTAATTTACCCATTGATTCCAAATGCTTCCTTCTCTCTGTTGAAGTTAACACTTGCGTACTGCATCATTTTCTTCTTTGGTCTTTTGTTCATTGGTATTATAATAAATGCTATAATACATACAATAGTTTTTTTTCCTGAACACATAACAATTTTCTTACTCTACCAATACACTTTACCAATAAAAGCATAAATATTTAACAAATATAATTGTAATATTCTCATATACAAATAACAGAAATAAGTAAATTTAAGAAAACAAGTGATGTGAGTAAAAAAGATATAAGACAAAATACTATCAAAGAATATCCAGACTATTTCTCTAGACATCGAAATATTTAACTAAGTTATATCCTAAAAGGACCAAAACTTTTACATTACCTTAATTAAACATTCTTACAGTGGCATCACAATCCACAAGCTATACAAACATAAATATTTTTTATTTGTTGAATAATTAAATGGTCTTTAAGAGCAAAATTTTATGTTATGCATCTTATATTTCCATGCTACATAGGGTACATAACTATGGTAACTATGAAAACCAACAAGGAAAGCATTAGAAATTAATGGTACCCAAAGTTAGCCTTCGAAATTAATGCTTTTTCGCACCCTGAAACAACAAAATTGATTCTATTAAATGTGATAAATGAATGTAAATTTAAAATTTTAATAAGGTGCTTGTTAATCCATTTGTTCACAGCTAGCTGGAACTCAGTTAAATTAGTTCCTTATTATGAGCACTAGAGAGATGATTTCTTCTAAATCTCAAGGGAAAAATAAGTGTTAGAGGACTGCTTGTTCCAAGATAGCTCCATAAAGTGTTATTCAAATTATTCACTGACACTTTTTCTGTGATGCATTTCATTTAGAAAATCAATTCTGTGTTGTTAAAGACAGTAAAAGTTCTCTAACAGCAATCACAACACTAGATAAAAAGGCAAAATAATTCCACATATGAACTATTATGGGATATTTATCTTTGCCCTGAAAATTTTATCACCAAGAATTGCAGAAAGTAGTTCTCAAGCAATGGTGAAACATCACATCACAAACAGAATTTCTCTGGAAAGTGTAAAAAGTGTTTAGTATTTGTTAAATGCTGTCTTTAGTTTCAGGACAGTGTTTCTCAACTTCTTGCACCTGCAGATCACCTCGTTAATGTAATGTGTCTAGTCTAATATGTCTAGCACAAATATAAAAGCAATTTTCGTAACATTTTAAAATAATTCAACTTAAAAAATTGAATTAACTATTGAAATTAATAATTATTATTATATATACTAAGAGGGAGATGGCTTTACAGTGTTTTATCAAGAAGCCTGTTAGGCTATCACTAAAATCTTGAGCCATAATTAGAGAATGGCCAGTTGGATTCACTTTTACCTTTTATTTGTACTACGTTGGAAAACCTAAGTCACCACTGTAGGTGATCTAAAATTGCAACATATATTTGGCAACTCCCTTAGTCAATTCCCAATGTTCAAATAAAGCGTGGGAGTCTTTGACAATATAAAGTCAACACTGTCATTCTTAAAGAGATGCCAAGTCAACAATCATTCTGCCCACATACGTGAAAAAGTTCGTTTGTAGTACTCTTGGAGCTAAGGTGCTAGTAACTTTATAAAATACAAATTTAAAAAAAAATGTGAGACATAATTTACAATGATGGTTACTATATGCTACTTAAGAACTAATAGTTCTTAAGCATATTTGCCACATTTAAAACAATTATTGGTCATACAGTAGCTAAAATAATCTTCAAAAAGAACAAGTTGAAGGATTTGCAATTCTCTATTTCAGAACTTGTTACACTGTTATAATAATTAAAACAGTGTGCTACTGACATGAGGACAGACATATAGATCAATGGTATAGGATTAAGAGTTCAGAAATAAATCCATACATCTATGGTCATTGGATTTTCAACAAGGGTGGTAGCCAGACAAAGCAATGTGTCTAAAATAGTCTTTTCAACAAATAGTGTAGGGTCACTGGACATCCACAAGCAAAATAATAACTTGGACCCTTATCTCACACCACATATAAAACACTCACAAAATAGATCATAGATGTAAATTTAAGAGCTAAACCTATTAAATTCCTAGAAGATACCATAGGTGTAAATATTTGTGATGGGTTCTTGGAAAAAAATACCTAAAGCACAATGGACAAAAATATATATAGATAACTTATACTCCATCAAAATTGAAAATGGGATATTTATCTTTGCCCTGAAAATTTTATCACCAAGAAATGTTTTAAAGAACACCAATAAAAAGAAGTGTAAAGACAACCCACAAAATGGAAGAGAATATTTGCAAACCACATATCGTGTAAGTGACCTGTATCCAGATTGTATAAAGAAATTTCACAATTTAACAATTAAAAATTGAGCACAAGATTTGAATAGACAGTTCCCCAAAGAAGATATACAAATGCTCAATATGCGCACGAAAAGATTCTCAACATCATTAATTATTAGGGTTATTCAAAACGAAATCACAATGAGATACAACTTCTAAAAAAACAGGAGCACAGTGGTACTATCTCAGTTCACTGCAGCCTCCACCTCCCAGGTTCAAGCAATCCTCCCTCCTCAGCCCCGTGAGTAGCTAGGACTCCAGGTGTGAGCCACCACACCTGGCTAATTTTTATATTCCTAGAAGAGAGAGGGGTTTCACCATGTTGGCCAGGCTGGTCTTGAACACCTGGCCTGGTCTCAACCTCCAAAGCATTGGGATTACAAGCATGAGTCACCACACCCAGCCGAGAACTTTATTCATTGCTGTTTCAATTATAAAATGATGCAGCCACTTTATAAAACAGTTTAGTTTCTCTAAAGGTTAAATAGAGTTAACATATAGCTCAGCAATTCTACTTCTGGGTATATACCCAAGAGAAATAAAAACATATGTTCACATAAAAATATATACAGAAATGCTCAGAACAACATTATTCATAATAGACAAAAAATGAAAGCAACCTAAAGGTCCAATTACTGATAAATGGGTCAACAAAATATCATCTATTCACACAATGAAATGTGATTCAACAATAAGAAGGAAGTACTGTCACATGCTACAACACAGATGAACTTTGAAAACAAATCCTAAAGGAGAGAAGCCATTGTAATAGGCCACATTTTTCATGAGGTGTTTATATGAAATGTCCAGAAAAAGCAAATTAATAAAACAGAACTATATTAGTGGTTTGCCAGGGACTGAGAGGAGGGACAGATAGGGAAAATTGCTAATGCGAATGGAGTTTCTTTTTGGTGTGACAAAATGTTCTAAAATTAATTAGTGGTGTTGGTTGACCAACTTTGTAAATATACTAAAAACCACTGAGTTTTGTCGAGGGATATTGTTATATATTTTATTAGGATTGTAGAAGAGGTGAAAAAAGTTGGGTAATGTGAAAAAAGCTTTCAGATAATATGAAAAAATGCTTTTAAGTTATACTGAATTTAGGGAGAAGAATTCAAAGAAGATTTAGTGACAGTCTGAATCAAATATCTGATTAGTGACTGTAAATAGTGACACATGGAGTTGAACAGGAAGACAGTCAGCAGCTTCAAAATCTATATGAAATGAAATAAGAAAGTCAAACAATTTTGTTTAGATTATAGATCCATGAGATTACAATTGCCAAGTATGTATAAGAACTATGACATGAAAACAATGGGGTCTTGCTCAAGCTGGAGTCACCTTAAAAGCACTTTTCTTCAAAACATTGGAAAAATGCCACAGGACTGAGCAAAGATTTTTTTTTTTTTTTTTGAGTAAGACCTCAAAAGTCCAGTTATTAAAAGCAAGAATTGACTAATTAGACTACATGAGCTAAAAATCTTCTGTGCAGCAATTTAAACAGTCAACAAAGTGCAGAGACAACCTACAGAATGGAAGAAAATATTTGCAAACTATCCATCTGACAAGAAATTAATAACCAGGATATATAGAGTTCAAACAACTCAATAGCAAATAAAACCCAAATAATCTGATTAAAATTTTGGTAAAAAAATATAAGTAGGCATTTCTCAAATGCAAACATACAAATGACCAACAGATACATGAAAAAATGCTCAAGATTATTCATCATCAGGGAAATACAAATCAAAAGCACAATGTTATATCATTTCACCCCAGGTAAAATGACTCTTATCAAAAAGACAGAAAATAACAGATGCTGGGAGGATGTGAAGAAAGGGAGATGCTTGCACACTCTCGGTGGGAATTTAAATTAGTCCAACAACTAGGAAAGATGGTACAGAGCTTCCTCAAGAAATATAGAGCTACTGTATGATCCAGCAATCTCAGTCTTGGATATATATCCAGAAGAAAGGAAACCACTATATCAAAGGGAAAACTACATTCCCATGTTTATTGCAGCACCAGTCATGATAGCCAAGATCAAACTGTTTGGACACATCAAACTAAGTGACCATTAACGATGAACGGATAAAGAAAATGTGGTATGTATACAAAATGGAATAGAATTTAGCCACAGTAAAAGAATGAAATACTGACATTTGCAGTGACACAGATGAGTCTGCAGGACATTATGTTAAGTGAAATAAGCCAGGCACAAAAAAATAAGCATCACATGTTCTCACTCAAATGTGGAAGCTGCAAAAAAAAAAAAAGTGATCTGATGGAGGTAGTGAATAGAATGGTGATTACCAGTGGCTGGGAAGGGTCTGAGGGAGGAGGCCATGAAGAGAGGTTTGCTAATGGGTTCAAAAATACAGGTAGATAGAAAGAGTAAGTTCTACTATTCGATAGCATAATAGGGAAGCTACAATTGATGAGCATTTATGCTGTATTTCAAAACAGAAGAAAATATTTGAAATGTTGCCAACACAAAGAAATGATAAATGTTTGAGGTGATGGATATCCCAATTACTTTGATATGCATTACACATTGTATGCATGTTACATAATGTCACATGTAGCATATATATATATATATATATATATAATATATCATTTGAAAATAATTTATGAAAAGCCTACTTTTTCAGAAATCAGTTGGCATGATGAAAATAGCTTCCAAATAATTAAGGAGAAAGAGACTAAGATGGAAGACTAATGAAAATGAAAACAAAATTGAGCAGGTTCGAAAGTATTTAGTGATTCATACCAAAGAAAAGATTGATTAAGGAATTTAGAAACAATATTTGTAATTTGTGATGACAACTTCATATACTATAAATTTAAATTATCTGGCATTTTGTTTTATTTTTTAAAAAGATGACTGAGTGCAGTGGCTTATGCCTGTAATCCCAGCAATTTGGGAGGCCAAGGCGGGTGAATCATTTGAGATCAAGAGTTCAAGCCAGCATGGCCAACATGGTGAAACCACATCTCTGCTAAAAATGCAAAAATTAGCCTGATGTGGTGGCGGGCTCCTGTCATCACAACTACTCGGGAGGCTGAGGCAGGAGAATCTCTTGAACCTGGGAGACAGAGGTTGTAGTGAGCTGAGATTGCACCTCTGTACTCCAGGCTGGACAACAGAGCCAGACTCCAACTAAAACAGAAAAAAGTAAGAGATATTTCTCATAGATTTCCCTTAAATATAAAATTTTAAATTAAAGGTTACTAATGAAATTATATATTCTTAAAAAAATAAAACTAACCAAAATAAACAAGATAAATCAAAACAAGTACTTGAAATGAGAAAGCCTAGTAGCATAATATTTTTGGAGGATGGCATTATTTGAGTGTTTATTCACAATCTTGGTGGTGGAAGTATATTGGAGAAATTACAGATATTAAGAGAGAATAACAAGAAAAACATCACTCTGAAAGTGTAACATTGTTTTTTGGAGCAAAAAAGTGTAATGAAATGGTGCATCCCTCATAACTTTACAAAAATAATAGAGAGAAGATGATGAAATACAGCAAAAATATAATAATATGTACAACTTCAAATTCTCAGTCATCGGTTGGAATTTCCATTGGCCATCAGTAAAGCAACTTAAAACATTTTGACTTGCCTTGTTAATAATTTCGCCTAACAAAAGATTTTTAAAAGTAGGTAATATAGGTGGGATAGGAAGTACATTTGGGAAATATTTTTAGCAAAAGGGGGGATGGGACAGCAAAGTGGAAGCGACAGAGACCCTGGCAGAAGACTATTGTCTTATCTTAGAGAACAGTGAGTAGAGTCAGATGTGAAGCTGTTATGAGTGTCAATGATAATCTTTTCCTCTTTTATTTTAAAAAAATGTCTATATGACTTTTTTGTCGTTTTGGTATCTTTGAAAAATGACAGTTGGAAAAGAACATTTTTAACGGAAGTCTCATACATGGGTAGGTGAGAGGAAAAAGGAACATGGGGAA
>NW_016804150.1:1981792-1995791 GCF_001698545.2 Rhinopithecus bieti
TAATATATCATTTGAAAATAATTTATGAAAAGCTTACTTTTTCAGAAATCAGTTGGTATGATGAAAATAGCTTCCAAATAATTAAGGAGAAAGAGACTAAGATGGAAGACTAATGAAAATGAAAACAAAATTGAGCAGGTTCGAAAGTATTTAGTGATTCATACCAAAGAAAAGATTGATTAAGGAATTTAGAAACAATATTTGTAATTTGTGATGACAACTTCATATACTATAAATTTAAATTATCTGGCATTTTGTTTTATTTTTTAAAAGATGACTGAGTGCAGTGGCTTATGCCTGTAATCCCAGCAATTTGGGAGGCCAAGGCGGGTGAATCATTTGAGATCAAGAGTTCAAGCCAGCATGGCCAACATGGTGAAACCACATCTCTGCTAAAATGCAAAATTAGCCTGATGTGGTGGCGGGCTCCTGTCATCACAACTACTCGGGAGGCTGAGGCAGGAGAATCTCTTGAACCTGGGAGACAGAGGTTGTAGTGAGCTGAGATTGCACCTCTGTACTCCAGGCTGGACAACAGAGCCAGACTCCAACTAAAACAGAAAAAAGTAAGAGATATTTCTCATAGATTTCCCTTAAATATAAAATTTTAAATTAAAGGTTACTAATGAAATTATATATTCTTAAAAAAATAAAACTAACCAAAATAAACAAGATAAATCAAAACAAGTACTTGAAATGAGAAAGCCTAGTAGCATAATATTTTGGAGGATGGCATTATTTGAGTGTTTATTCACAATCTTGGTGGTGGAAGTATATTGGAGAAATTACAGATATTAAGAGAGAATAACAAGAAAACATCACTCTGAAAGTGTAACATTGTTTTTTGGAGCAAAAAAGTGTAATGAAATGGTGCATCCCTCATAACTTTACAAAATAATAGAGAGAAGATGATGAAATACAGCAAAATATAATAATATGTACAACTTCAAATTCTCAGTCATCGGTTGGAATTTCCATTGGCCATCAGTAAAGCAACTTAAAACATTTTGACTTGCCTTGTTAATAATTTCGCCTAACAAAAGATTTTAAAAGTAGGTAATATAGGTGGGATAGGAAGTACATTTGGGAAATATTTTAGCAAAAGGGGGGATGGGACAGCAAAGTGGAAGCGACAGAGACCCTGGCAGAAGACTATTGTCTTATCTTAGAGAACAGTGAGTAGAGTCAGATGTGAAGCTGTTATGAGTGTCAATGATAATCTTTTCCTCTTTTATTTTAAAAAAATGTCTATATGACTTTTTTGTCGTTTTGGTATCTTTGAAAATGACAGTTGGAAAAGAACATTTTAACGGAAGTCTCATACATGGGTAGGTGAGAGGAAAAGGAACATGGGGAAAAGGAGGCTAAAATAATGTTTTCTAAGAAAACAATTTAAACTACAAGAAATTAGTTTTCTGAGAAAATGACCACAAATTTTATCTGAAGATGACAGATGCTCAAATAATAGCTGGTTAATTTGTTTTAGGCAACTGACATATGACTTTTAGCAGTCAAAATTCTTAGTCTATGTAGACTTGGGAAAAGATTGGGAAGTTGATTACTAAAAACAGACTAAGACACTTTTGTACCTAACTAAGCATCATATGAATGAGAAGTTCATGTAATCCTGAAAGAGCACATCTTACCTGGTTCCTCCATGTTCAGACTATCTGAGAAATTAATTATGTTTTCTACATAGGTAAATATGTATACTTTAAGCTCCATGTTCTCAAATTCTCACCCTCATCCTTCACTTTTACCACAAATCTATTTCATTCCTTGCCTTTGTCATGCCACGACATGAAAGGGCCAATAATAAGAAATTGTGCCAAAATATTTCATGATCTTTAAAAAAATATTCAGGTGTTTACCATCCAGATCCTGGTCTGATATGTGTAATGAATAATAAAACATTAAAATTATATACCTGTTATTAAACTGAAGATTTCTTACAAATAAATCACACTTAAAGGCTTGCAATAAAGACAATTTTTTTACTGTTTTGTTAGGGTTCAGTATAGGGAACAAATTAAATAAAAAATATTTAGGAATATTTATTTCTTATGAGTAGAGTTCCTATTTGAGAAATAGATAACACAGAATCTGGGTCTGGATTAGAACTTGAATTCTCTCTGTTCAAACCACTGGGATTTGCTGTTGTAATATATTCACTGCCAAGAGATACATTACTAAGAAAATGATGGAAACTATCATAGACAGAAAAAAATGACTTCCCATCAACTGCATAATATGAAAAAGAAAAATTGTAATGAGAAGCACTGTCAAAATATGAAATAGTACAAAATATATTCATCATTCACATATGAGAAGAAAGAGAAGCACCTGCCCATTGCAGACACTTAAAGGTAAATGAACAATAGGTAGAAGGATGGTAGTGCCTCATGTTTGGATCATGTCATTCACATTTGCCTCATTCTATATTTATTGACAATTTTTTAACTTTAATAAGACCTGAGAAACAGTTTCAATGAGGGTGGAAGGTGTAGAAAAGTCTTAGCCAAAGACAATAATTACAATACACCATAGGTCAAAAAGCCACAGGCTATTAGAGTTCAAATTACTACCAACCAATCCTGTTTAAATCCCATATTACAACTTAAAATAAGAATCTAAGCATTTATAAATATTTATGTATTCTGTATTGAGAGGTCAGTCCATTACTTGTTTTCTTGCTTGCTTGCTTTTTTGAAGATCAAAAAATAAAATCTTTAAGAAGCTTTCACAGGATTGGAGACATATATTCATTCTTTATTCATCTTTTCACATTGGAATATAAACGTGTTATTAATTGACCAACCAACTACATGCCAAAGCCAATAAAATAATGATGAGTAAATCCAATAAATACTTCAAGTGAGCTCATCCATCTCCCTAAAGTTATATATGAAATGTTTTCAAGAAAAGAATAAAAATTTTGAGAATTAATATTTTATCTAATTTTCTGCATATCCATGTTAAAATATAAACAGATGACAAATTTAATATTTTGACATATGATTTGTAAGACAACATACAAATCTGAAATAATTCCACTAGACTGAGACAACTTTTGCATTGTATTCTTATTACTCACACTCCTAAACAGATGTTGGAAACAGCCATTTTCCTAACATACTTGTAGGCAGATTGCGCTAGTTTTAATTGCTAATCTTAACATTTTGCTTCTTAAAAGTTTACCTTATTGTATTTAAACGTATCAAGATTAAGTGTTGTAAAGCTCACCCAACTTCTAAAATTTATCAGCAACACATAGCAAAAGGAATAAAATCAAGTTTCTGATGATTTGCCAAACTGCAGTACACAGAAACTCAATTTCATAATCTCCAAATTATGCTAGAAAATTTTGAGAAACAGGTAACTAGAGAGAGAAATAAGAAACACCTTCCTAGGCCGGACGCGGTGGCTCAAGCCTGTAATCCCAGCACTTTGGGAGGCCGAGATGGGCGGATCACGAGGTCAGGAGATGAGACCATCCTGGCTAACACGGTGAAACCCCGTCTCCACTAAAAAATACAAAAAACTAGCCGGGCTAGGTGGCGGGCGCCTGTAGTCCCGGCTACCCAGGAGGCTGAGGCAGGAGAATGGCGTAAACCTGGGAGGCGGAGTTTGCAGTGAGCTGAGATCCGGTCACTGCACTCCAGCCTGGGTGATAGAGCGAGACTCCGTCTCAAAAAAAAAAAAAAAAAGAAACATCTTCCTGTATATAAAGACTTCCAATGTGAAAGAAGCGGTGGAAAGAAAGCTGCATGGCCTTAGAAAGAAGTCTGATTCACTTAATAAAATTTCAAAAGAGTAGATTTTCATTCAAGACAATAAAAATATTTTAATAATTTAAAATATCTAATTATTTGTATGCCTGATGGTAATGAATGTTGTGTTGATAGAGATAGCTACTAAAATACACTGTAGCTATCTGTCAGGGTTGTCTTAGAAAGTATTTTCACGACAATGTTTCTAATACAAAAAAAAAGGATAAATTCTTGAGGTCATAAATATTCTAATTACTTTGATGTGATTATTACTGATTGTATGCCTGTACCAAAACATCACATGTACCCCCTAAATATGTATTCCTATTATGGACTCATAAAAGTTCAAAATAAAACATTTTAAAAGAGATGAGACGGAAAAGAAGTAGTAATATCCCTTAAAATGTTAAATTCTGAGCCTCAAAATAACACTTGTATTAAAATTGTTGCCTGTCTGATATTTCATTTTCTTTCTCCTGTGAATTAAGGAAAATTGAATAGTGTCTTTTGTAACTCAGAAGAAACAGCAAATGATTAAAATATGTTTAAAATGATGTAAAAATTGTTTAAAAAATCAGCATTAGTTAGAGTATATGGAAATTGAATTTTTCATGTGGTATTGATGGAAAATAAATTATTATAAATGTTCCATAGGATCCAGGGATTGTGTGTGAGCATTTCTGGGGCCCAACAATAACATTCTCAGGAATGATCTCCCAGAGAAATACCATACAAGGTTATCTCAAAGTTACACACAGGAAAACTCATCTGATTTATACTGGTTTCAAATTTTAAGCAACTCAATAATGACTGACAAACAAATTTTATTGTATTAAATAAATTGTAGTACATAGAATATCAGGCAGTCATTAAAATTGATGATATAGAACTACTTTATTTATTTACACAAAGATATAAGAAGGTGTATCCATACAAACAAAATCTCTCTTTCTGTGACTAAACACACATCAATACATTTACATCCACAGACACACATTTAGCCTAAGAGTTAAATATGGGCACTGATTTTGTACTTTTCTTCTACTTATCTATATCATTTAACTTTTTTAAAAGGTATATATTATTTTAATGAGTCATTATTGAATTATTTTTATAGGTAAAAAAATTATGACAGTTTATCTTAGGCAAGGAGGATCTAAAAAAATAAAGAATAAAAGAAAAAGTCTTTATTGATACAATGAAGAATATGTCAAAACCAGCATACAATATTAATGTACAAAAGTCAATTATGTTTCCATATGAACAAAACAACCTACAAATGAAATGAAGAGAACAATTATATTCATAATAGTGTCAAAATGATTAGGAATGTATTAACTACATTAAATAAATATTGGTGAGCTCCTCCCATATGACAGGCCCTGTTTTAGGCCCTGAAACAGGCTGATCCAACAGATAGCACTCCCGCATTCATACAGTTTCTATGCAGGTGTTTTGCACATTTTTAAAATTTCTCCAGCATATGCCGGCGGCCCCGGCGGTGGCTGCAAGCGCTGTAATGCCCAGCACCTTTGGGAGGCCGCGAGACGGGCGGATCAGCGAGGTCGGAGAAATCGAGACCAATCCTGGCTAACCTGGTGAAACCCCGTGCTCTACTAAAAATAAAAAAATTAGGCCGGGGCGAGGTGCGGGGCCTGTATTCCAGCTACTCGGAGGCTGGGCAGGAGAATGGGTAAAACCGGAGGCGGAGCTTGCAGTGAGCTGAGTCTGGGCACTGGCACTCAGGCCCGGGGCTACAGAGCAAGACTCCGCCTCTTCCCCCCAAAAAAAAAAAAAAAAAAAAAAAAAAAAAAAAAAAAATTTCAGATAAAGTTGCGATGAATTTTCATTCATAAGTAATTTTTATACTTAAATACGTGTTCTGTTAGATAGTTTTCTAGAATTGTTGTATTATAGGGCATACAAATTTTAAAACTGTGATCACTATGGTCAATTGTCTTGTGAAAAGATGGTATTCACAGTCTATGAGAGAGCACTTACATTTAAACAATAGAAACCTGAGTATATAAATTTACTTAAACTTAATGATTTTCAAATAGTTCCAATTTTTCAGTAAAATTAATTTCAAATGGAATTATTTCAATTTCTTACTTATCAACTAATTGAATTATTGAATTAGCATCTAATTTACAGAAAGAAATCAAAACTGAACTACAACTATTGTACAGATAAGTTTATCCAAGAAGTAAAGATCTTTGCTGAAAGCTAGAAACAACTGCATTTGCTACTGAATTGTTCTGTAATCATTCCTCATGTATAGAATAAGAAGGGTCGTGTCATATTTCTTTTCAAAACTGAATCAAGTTAAAAAACTAAATCAGATATTTAAAAGAAAACTGCCCACCAAAAAAGGAAATTGCCTTCCCTCACTTGAAAATAGCAGTATGTTGCCTTATTAAAATACCAATATGTAAGGTATGTGAGGTTGGCAAAGAAGAAAAAAAAAAAAAAAAAAAAAAAACTCTTGCCAACCCTGAGGTTAGCAGGCTTTGTAAAAGTGACGTATTCTAGAAGCAGAGGATTATTTAGTGTACTAAAAGGTAAAAGGAAGGCCATCAAAAATAAAACCTGCCTGTTAAGCATGAATCAAATTCTCAACTTAACATACACATTCACAAGCTTCAAAATGTGCAAGAATAAAAATCAAAGTCTACTACAGAAAAATCTGTAAACACTTATTCAAACATCTAGTATATGACACATAACATTACTTAAGTCCTCAAGGATTTAGTTTAATATATTTTCCTATATTAGTGCTTGTAAATATGGGGAAAGTAATGTGTTTTATATTGCTTTTGGAATTATTCCCAATTACTATACAGTGTTTTATTGTGTGTTCTAGAAACTATCCTTAATACATACGTAGTCTAGAATTATTATTCCAGCAGTTATTCTTACAAGAGTTCTTGAAAATATGAAATACATTGAAAGCATTTTGTGCACAGTCCACAAAAATTAGTAAGCATTTGTGTAACAACTATATAAAAAGGTGTACAAGCAGACTTCACTATCACCCACTTCAAATAATATCTATATAAGCATTAAAAAGGTGTCTAACACAAAGCCCAAAAAATAACCTACTATTTCTACCGTTTTCTTACCAAAAGTTAATGTGACTTGTACAGGAAGTTACATATTGCCATTGTCTATGTATACTTTATATTTTGGTTATCAATAAGAGTTAAGTCCTCTATGCTTCCACTTATTGACTTCACTGTTACAAATCTCCTATTATGTTACTCCAAAAAGTAAAACAGTGCAAATGTCCATTCAGTGGAATACAACTCAGTCATTAAAAGAAATGAACTACTGATAAAAGGAACAACATGAGTGAATCACAAAAGTACTATGCTCAACAAAATAGCTAGATGCAAAAGAGTATGCACTTTTCTGCTCCATTTATTTGAAGTTCTAGGACAGGAAAAGTTCATCTTTAGTAATAGAAATCAATGGTTGCCTGGCGTGGTAACAGGGACTGGGAATTAATGGTGAAGTGCTATAAGGGAAGGATTGGGGAAGAGAGAAATGTTCAGTATCTTGACTGTGATGTTTATTACACTAGTGTAAATATGCTATGCATGCATTTGATAAAAACATATCAAACTATATGCTTAAATTGAGTGAATTTTTGGTAACATAAGTTATGCCTTAAGTTGATTTTAAAATTCAATGAAGGAAAGTAACTAAGAAGAGGAATAGGAATAGTTGGTCAGAATTGACAGAATTACCTTCTACTACATATTAGACACTTGATAAATATGTACTGAATGAATTTATTGCACACAGCAGAAAGCAAGGCAACCATTATTTCTCATATTTTATAGATTAAGATTAAGATACTGAGATTCAGAGAGCCACAGAATTAGTCAACAATGAACTCTCTTGGTAGGTCACAGGTTAGTAAATTGTAACTGTACCAGAATTCAAATAATTCTATAATAAAATGATGTTTCCATACATATTACCTGCACAATTCAAATTCAGTTGCAAGTAACTCACTGCATGGAGTTACAGAAATACTTACATGATATTGCGTTAAAAAGAGTATTCTTTGAAATAATTCAGTTCTGGATCTTGGAAATCTTTCATTATAAAAAGTTTATTCAAGAAAATGGTATTTTTTAAATTGATATTTTTAACTATAGACTCAAATGTGAATACTGAAACACTGAATTTTTAAATATTGGGTTGAATTGCCTATTATAAAGGTTAGAATGAATCCACTTCAATCCCTATGCAATGCATGATTTAGTTTGTTCTATAATAGAAATTAAGAAGAATATAAAAATGAAGACATGCCTATTGCAATCAAGGAGTATATAGTCTGAAAGATAATAAAAAACAAGTACAAAAATAAATATTATGAATGATTTATTAAACATTCTGGACTCATAAGGACACAAGTAGAAAACAACTTTATTCTTTCCCCATAATATGTCTTCAAATCAGCTTTCCTAACTTGTTTTCTTAGAATTGTATGAAATTCTGGGCAGTTTCATAGTTTATTCACTCATGTTCAGATAAATAAAAGTCAGTTTAGTCTTATTACGTAAGTTCTGAAATAACACATCGAAGCTTGTTATGAAATTAGATGTACATAAATCAGAGATCTTACCTTTTCACAATCTATAAATAATTTCAAGGAGATAAACAGCTGAAAGGCACAGCAAGGCCTGAAGAGTAAAGACATTTCCCCAAGTTCTTTTTTCCTGTGTCAAACATTCCCCTTTGGCCTAGAATAACAAGAGGTTGAAAACATGTAACAGGGAAATATTAAATTATGAAATATTGTTATTTTATACTCCAGAAGGTGGTATAGTTCACATCACGTTCTTCACAGAGGCATGCCTCATAATTCCATAGATTCCAGGCTTATTTATTATAAGTAAATAATTCTGTGGGGTAATTCTTTATATTCCTCTGATGACACATTAAACAATTACTATAGCTTTTGTTCTTAGGTAATTAATAATCCTCTCATCAGTTTATTCATAAAAACAGTCTTGTTTTGGTAATGAAAGTGTCCAGGTCAGTGTAATAATCACAATTCAGAACTGTTGATGACAGAATTCTTCCCTCATCTAGCATAGCATTATCTCAGGTTGAAAGTCTGCAGTACTGAGAGGTTATTACTGAGCCAGCTACACCCTCATTCCCAAGTCACAGTATCCCACCCTTCTAAGATGAGGCCTAGGGAAAAAAGGACAAGGGAAATGATCCCCTATCTCCAGGCTTATGTGACTGCCTGGAACTCTCATCATCAAAGTACATCATTAAGTATTGATGTACTTTGGGTTTTGCACACTCAAAGATGACTCCTTCTGGAGTGTTGAGCAGATTTCTCTGAGGTTATCCCGTGAGATATCTCAAGTTGCAATTTCCATGACACAGACATCATGACCATGCTCCCTCAAGCAGCTTAAACTTCAGCCACTGGGACTCCACTGATATGTTACTCTTCCCAGTGACTTCATCTCTCTTGGTAACCTTTGTGAATGAAATCCATTTCAAGGATATCCCTGCTTATCTCTTTCCCATGGGTCTACTTCACTCACAAGAAGACTTATACATACTTTCTCCAACTGTGAAGGCACAGTTTGCTTGCAAGATAGCTTTCTTTCCCTTTGTCTTTGCTGCCAAGCAGGTGCTCTACCTGTGGTCTCTTGGCTTTAGAATTATTTTGTTGAGAATCAGACACAAGTTCCCTAAACTTCAGGGATGCAAATAAACTTTGAAACTCTTCTCATTGGCTACATGTAAAGTGAAGGCCACATGTAAAGAAGGCAAAACATCTTACTCTCTTTTCCTACTAAATGAAAACTCTCTCTACAAGTATCCTCTCTGTTAATCCTTCAGTTCCTATTTAGTAGACTAGAAGTGGCTTATTATTAACATCAGCAGAACCATTTTTCCAAATTATTAGCTTGTCCAAGATAGCTGAGGATAATTGGCAAGAATTACATAACCTAAGATTCTTAACCTCAGGAGCCTCAGCTTATACTGAGAAAGAATGAGTTCCAAGACAACACACACACACACACACACACACACACACACACACACTTATTTTCCATATTTGGTTACATTATTAAGCAAGGCAGATAGTGTGAAGTTCCATAAGAGAAGAACAAATTATGTGCAAGAGAAACATGAATAAAGATAAAGAAGTAATCATTTTCTAAACACTTCCAACAACCTGGGAACATCTATACAGTATGTTTCAGCCCATTCCATGATTCAGAAACTTCAATAGAATATGATTTTTAATACTAAGCTAAAATATGCTTCCTCAACTCTCACTGTTTCTGGTTCTACCTTTGAACACCACACAAACCAAGTTGACATTTCAACCACAGCACAGCCCTTCAAAATATGTACCATATTTCTGCAGAACTAACTACTACACTCAAATTATTTAGTCATTTCTCAAAGATATAGTTTTGACTCCTCTCAACATACTGGGTACCCCCCTCTAACTCTATTATGTTCTTCTTTCACTCTTTCTAAAAGTCATGTTCCTGAGACTACAAAAGTGTTGAAGCTGACAGAATTACCCTAAATACTATATTTCTAAAAATGCAACAAAATTATAATATCACTTCTTGTTAGATAGATCATATAGTTGAGTTTTCTGAGTTCTTGGTTAAAAAAATTCTAATACAGGCACCCTTTTTTTTTTTAATTTAAAAAAAGGAGTCTCATAACGTTGCCCAAGCTGGCTTCAAACTCCTAGGCTCAAACAATCCTCTTTCCTCAGCCTTCCGATTTGCTGGGACTACAGGTGTATGCCACTATACGAGGCTAATATAGGTTTTACAAAAGATTTTATGAAAAAGATAGGACATCAGCTGAACTAAAAAAAAAAATGACTCAAATTCAGATCAATGGAGAGGATTAAATTTAGCATTGTAGGTGACAAAAATCCTGTGTAAAAAGGTCAAGAAAATAATATATAAGGCATATTTGATCATTACAAGTAAATTATTATATTTGGAGAAAAGGAAGTCTTACAAAATAAGTGGGGAAAATTTACAAAATAAATTGCCCAGTCTCAGCTATTTCTTTATATATAAAATGCAAGAATGGACTAACACACATAGGATGAGGCCAGAGTATATGAGGTTTTAAATGATGAATGAGAAGTTTAAACTCCAATCAATTGGACAGAGATAGTCATTGGTAGCTTTGATCCAGACAATGATATACATACATCAGTGTTTTAGTGGGGGTAATCTAGTTGAAGTAGATGGAACAGCTTCTAGACAAGAGGATTCAGCTGGTGAATTGGTTGGTGAATTAGAATTAACCATTAATGAATGAGGTGAAATAACCAAGGACTGTTAAAAAATGTCTATCTGAGAAAAAAAAAATACAAAAATAGCAATCTGGTAATAGCCTTAATGTGGAGCAAGAACGAGAATGTCTATAGAGATTACAAAGGTAGTACTGTTGTTACTGGCAATGATAGAGAAGAAGAAGAAGTGGATAAAACATGCTAATTTGAGGTAAGAGTAAAACATCCAAAATTATCTGGCAAGAGCTTTGTAATATGGGCTAAAACTCAGGAGGGGGACCAAAGTTGATATGGATTCGGCCATAAAGAAGCATCTGAAGCTACGAGCCATAAAGGAGGAAAATAAATAACACGAAGTGCATTAGGCCAACCTTGGAAAACAGGGAGTTAAAGCCAATGGAGGCGGCAAAACACCCCAAAGAAGAAACACAACCAGAAGAAATGTATCATATCAATCCCTTACAAGCCAGAGCATGAGCAGAGGAAGGACTGAGATTGCTTGGCAGCAGATGTAGGGCAATTTATATTAAAGCTTCTGAGACCAACCTAGAAATCAATTAGTATGCAAAATCAGTCATTTAAGAGATAACCTGATGAAGGCAAGATTCGATGTCAGTCTTTAGGCTTGGTTGTGTTTATTACCCATGAGCAGTGGTCGCGAATTCTTAACAATTGCCAGACAGCAAGGTGGTACCATAGAAACTAGAAGAGGTGAACATTGAAGAAAGAGAGGATATTTAATAGTGCTAAATACATAAAGTAAAAAAAGAAGATACTTTGACGATCTTCTGATAATTTTTCTAAGCAAAATTATATATACAAGAGTTCTTGCAAATTGTTTCAAATTTGTTCTATTAGTTGGCTTAATGTTCCTATTATGATGCTGTTTTATGCTGCTCACAAACCTTTTATAAACCTCATCCAATTCCTGGTCAAATAATAATAAATGCTGAATTAACAAAGTAGAAATTAATGATAATTCATTCAAATAGAAAAAGAGCATAACTTCAGGAGAGTTTTAATTGAGCAACAATTTCAATATTTAGACACTTACTAAAACTGATATTTTAAAGGAAAAAAAATACATCTGTTAACATGCTACCCTTCAATTTTTTTTTGACAATTTAGTATGTTTCTTGATAAATAGACGTCAGAATATATCAGCTATGGGATGGATATATGCTATCAAAATTCATTAATGTAAAATTGAAGTGACATGTTTCCTAATTGTCTTTATAATTACACAAAGCAACAAATATTGAAGAATAGAAAAAAAAAAGTATTACTTTTTCCTCATTCCTCTGCTCAGGGACAGCATAATAATCTGAAGACATTAGATAGTGTAGACAGATGATCTGATTAACTCACAATTTTCAGTTTGCTATGTATGAATGGCCACAAAAAAATTCTTCCCATCATTGTATTTCTTACAACTGTCCTGATATAATTCTTCTCTTCAAAGTATGTCCATTTGGGTTACTTGATCTATTTACTTCAGAATATTCATGTATATCTAGAAGGTTCTTTTTGCATTGTTCTTATCTAAGGATATGTTCTTTATAAATTTAGAAGAATATGACCTTAAGTAGTAATGATATCCAAGACTTTAAGGAAAATACATTTAAAATTAAGAGGTAAACTTTGCTCAAATATTATATCAAATATTTCAATAACAGAAATTCTAAACGTAATAAGATCATGGCCAACCCCTGAGCAAACTGATAGACAAGTTATTTAATGAATTAATTGTCATAAAACAGAAAAATGCAAATAATGCTATATGAGTATTGTATATGGGAGGAACCACATAGAATAAGAAAAGAATTTATTTTAGACTTGAAAAATTGAACATTTCTGTATGCAAGAAAAATCAACATTTATTGAGAATGAGTGCATATTGATGTTGGAGAATATATACACATATTAAAATGTATACTTGGGGGGGCGGAGCAAGATGGCCGAACAGGAACAGCTCTAGTCTCCAGCTCCCAGCGTGAATGACACGGAAGGCAGGTGATTTCTGCAATTTCAACTGAGGTACTGGGTTAAGCTCACTAGGGAGTGCCGGACAATCGGTGCTGGTCAGCTGCTACAGCCTGACCATCGAGAGCTGAAGCAGGGCAAGGCATCGCCTCATCTGGGAAGCGCAAGGGGAAGGGAATCCCTTTTCCTAGCCAGGGGAACTGAAACACACAACACCTGGAAAATCGGGTAACTCCCACCCCAATACTGCACTTTACCAAGGGTCTTAGCAAACGGGCACACCAAGAGATTATATCCCACACCTGGTTGGGAGGGTCCCACACCCATAGAGCCTCCCTCATTGCTAGCACAGCAGTCTGCCATCTAATGGCAAGGCAGCAGCAAGGCTGGGGGAGGGGCACCCACCATTGCTGAGGCTTAAGTAGGTAAACAAAGCCGCTGGGAAGCTCCAACAGGGTGGAGCTCACAGCAGCTCAAGGAAACCTGCCTGTCTCTCTAGAATCCACCTTTGGGGACAGGGCACAGCTAAACAACAACAAAAAAGCAGCAGAAACCTCTACAGATGCAAACGACTCTGTCTGACAGCTTTGAAGAGAGCAGTGGATCTCCCAACATGGAGGTTGAGATCTGGGAACGGACAGACTGCCTGCTCAAGTGGGTCCCTGACCCCTGAGTAGCCTAACTGGGAGACATCCCCCACTAGGGGCAGACCGACACCCCACACATCACACGGTGGAGTACACCCCTGAGAGGAAGCTTCCAAAGCAAGAATCAGACAGGTACACTTACTGTTCAGCAATATTCTAACTTCTGCAGTCTCTGCTGCTGATACAATCAAGCAATCTCCAACAGACCTACAGCTGAGGGTCCTGACTGTTAGAAGGAAAACTAACAAATAGGAAGGACACCCACACCAAAACCCCATCAGTAC
>NW_016804150.1:2000005-2004496 GCF_001698545.2 Rhinopithecus bieti
TTGATGGGTGCTGACGAGTTGATGGGTGCAGCACACCAACATGGCACAAGTATACATATGTAACAAACCTGCACGTTATGCACATGTACCCTACAACTTAAAGTATAATAATAATAGTAATAATAATAATAATAATAATAATAACAATAATAAATAAAATAAAATATATACTTGGAGTTGGTGATAAAAATGTGTATTTTCTCTAATTTTTTTAGTAATTCTTTTAAAATATTTTCAGAAACAGTCCTCTTTGATTAGTGTGTAATTCAAAAAAAAATTGCAGATGTTGTCTCAATTTGTGAAGTCATTTAATTAAAATGAGAACTGAAGTGCAACTAAGAATGAAATAGTGGAAATATCATATAACTTAGAGTCAGAATTCTGCTGACCTGAATTCCAGTCCTGACTGCTTCATTATTAAGTTTCCTTAGCTTCAATTACTGCATTTTTAATGAGTTTGGACCAACCAAATGTTTTTCAAACTTCTCTTAGCAACATAACTTTCTTCAAAGGAAAATTCATGTGGAAAAATAATATATTTTACATGTCCCAAAACAAATAAATCAGAGAGAGAGTGTGTGTTCATCCAAGATCAGGCACCGTCGGGGGCAAATTGAAAACCACTAAACCAGCTGGTGCTACCCAATGCTAACATTTGGGAACCCTCACACTGGCAATGTTATATTAATCATAATAGCAACATTTATTGACATCTGGGTTAAACACTTTATATATTTCACCTTATTTGCTATCTAACAATACTAAATAGAAAATGAAACCTAATTCATTAATTTACCCAATAATCACACAGATAGTGATAGAAATCAAACCCAGACAATGTAACTCCAAAGCTCAACTGATTTTCACAAGAGCTACCATTTGCTAAATATTTACTACATACTAGGCACTGCACTTGCTTAATGCAGCAAAAATGTTGGTTGGGTATTATTATCCTATTTTGCAGATGAGAAAACTGAGGCTTAGATAATTTAGGTAACTTGTTCGTGGTCACACTTCCAAAAGATATTTATGTCTCCCTTTTCTTTGACATTAGTAAGCTATTCCTCAGCAATTTTCAATTTTTCAAGCCCACTTACATGTTATCATTGTTAGTTATAAACATTTGCCACCTTTAGAAGTTGGATATGCACTGTGAAAATCTGATGTGTGTGTGTGTGTGTGCACGTGCGTGCATGTGAGTGTGTTTCAAAGCTAGGCATCATGGTTCACTGTAGAGCGAAAGTATGGCGAAAGCCCAGGAAATCATAGTGTCATTCCTTTATAATAGTATTTATAGACAGCTCAATGATTTACGCACATAATCATTATTATTTTTCTTTGTCTGTAATAAACTAATTCTACTATAAACAGAAGATAGATAGCTAATGAATGCAAACATTTAATATAAATGATTTTTAATTAGCAGATATGTAACACTTATTCCACATTTTCTATAAATTTTGCAAGAATAATCCTCATCTTCAATATTCTAGATATTGAATATTAACATCCCAAATACACATGCACACAATAGCATGAATAAAGAGTACTTGACTCTCCAAGAATAAAAAAGGTATTAGACAATCCAATCAGAGACATTTTCATTTTTAGAATTCATAAATTAAAGGACACATTGTTTTAGATTTTACTAACTTACAACTTCTTCAGTTTCTCACAAACAGAACATAAGGAGAAGGTGATTTTAAAGAGATATTGAGCCTCATATATTAGAAATAAAGTGCTGGCTTTCCTCCAGAAGCAAACTGGTAATTGTATTAAAATGTGGATGCTGAAATCTCTCCCTGAGCTGCCTCTTCAAGTTGACCAGGTCATGCTAGTGACTGCCAAAAATCCAAAATTGGCCCTTGTTCTCAAGTCAGTGTATAGGGGCTGGCCAGCTGGAAAACTGCCTGAGGAGCTGCAATAATTTGAAAATCATCAACATAAATTTTCTCCCTAAAAAGAATGCTTCTTCTGGGGAAACTGAACCACTATTCCAGGGGTCTGTTGACACATTTTAGGTACTTTACCGACAGCACATCCAGGAACTGGCCTGAATTTATGCTTGCAGGTCCAAAATTGACACCCACTTGGAAAGAATAGAAATGAACACGGCCCCATTTCCTAGGAAATAAGAACCTCAGTTTTTGAAAAAATCCATAATAATGTCTTGACACAAGGCTTAATATTGGGTAAGAGTTTTCTATCTGTACTAAAATCTTCCCTCCACCAATGGTCCTTAAATAGTTTTTGATGGAAAATCACAGGAATTTCTGGTATAATTGAAAGTGGAATTGAAGAATTCATTAGCTTTGCCTAATAAAGTTGCCATTAACTCTGCCGAAAGGAAAGACTTTACAAAAGTAACTTCACATTACCTGACCACATTGAACTGCCCAGTATATTAAGCACTAAACTGATAACATCTTTAAAAGGCCTATTGAAATTAGCCAAGATTCTTATCATTTAGTTTGTGGAATGCTCTATCTCTGAAATCAAATTACATAAGCCAATTATGTAAAAATATTTCAGGGCACTCTTTGATCAGCTTACTCTCTCCTTTTGGAATACTCATAACACAAGGATAGGTGGTGCGGGGTTTTTTTCTTTTTTTATTTGTCCTGTGATCTTTCTGAACCTAAGAACTTACATTCACAAAATGGATGATGATCACCAAAGTCTTCAGAAACATTTATTGAAGACACAGCCAGCCAAAGTGATGACAGTTAGCCGAGGAGACACAAATCTTCTGAGAATTATCATCCACACCCTCTTACAAGCTACATTTTAAAGGAATGCTAGAAAATTGTTTTTATGTAATGTTTAGATATGCATTTAATTAACCAGAAGAGCAATATTTTTTTTGTGAAGAATGTCAACAACCTACCCATCTAAAAATTATGACTCTATTATATGAAAAGGCTCTACAAAACTAGAAAAAGAACAATAAAAAAAATAAGTAGTGCTTTATGATAACAGTATTTTCACATATATCATGGCAACTTATTCTTACTTCAGTCTTCTGGGTAGGAATCAACTATTAGTCCAAATTCATAGATGAAGAAACAGGTATAGTAGCTTTATCATTAGTGTGAATGGGTGAGCAATGAGGATGAAGTCACCAAGAATGATGACACAAATAGTGTTGGAGAGGAAAAGAATCAGGGAAGATGCTAAAGAAATCAGAGATGGTGGGAGTAGTCAGAGGGCAGAAGCCACAACATTTACATCTGTGACTACTTGTAAGTGCTACGTTTACAATAAAGGCCTAGTTCTTTTAAAATGTCTGGAGAAAGAAAGAAAGAAGGAAAGAAAGAGAGAAAGAGAAAGAGAGAAAGAGAGAGAGAGAGAGGGAAAGAAAGAAAAAGAAAGAAAGAAAGAAAGAAAGAAAGAAAGAAAGAAAGAAAGAAAGAAAGAAAGAAAGAAAGAAAGAAAGAAAGAAAGAAAGAGAAAGAAAGAAAAGAGAAAGAGAGAAAGAAAAGAGAAAGAGAGAAAGAAAAAGAAAGAGAAAGAAAGAGAGAGAGAAAGAAATATAAGAAAAGCTGACAGATTGAGCTACTATTCTGCCTGATGTCAAAACATATAATTTGATTTAGCTCATTTATACAGCAAAACCTTTATATATGAATTTGAAGTTATTTGAGCTGAGCTGTTGAAAACATTTTATTTTTTACTTCATGATGTAAAATGAATTCAAAGAAAAAAAAATAAGTAAATGCATTCATTCAGCAAACATGTACTGAGTGTCCTTTGTATCATTTGCCCTTCTCATCTTTCAGGGCTCAGCTTCAGTGTTGCCTTCCCAGAGAGATCATGCCAGTCTAGCTAATCTACTCAGCCCTTGCCCCCTTCCAGTCTCTTTTTAGCTCAATACCCTGTTTTATATCATTCATAGCACTTATCACTATTTGAAATTATCTTATCTACTTGTCTATATGTTTGCTTTCTGTCCACTGCCCACCATTCCCCCTCAAGTAGAATGTGAGCTCTTTGAAACAGGGAGTGTGGCCTTTCTCATCAATACCAAATCCCCAGTGCCTTGAATAGCATCTAGGTGCTGTAGGTGCACAATCTCTGTTGATGGAAGGGATAAAGGTTTACCTCATTTTGCACAATATTTCATACTAAACAGTAATTCTGAATATATTATTGTAATTGATTCTCAGAAAAATACTATAAAATACTTACAGTTAGAAAATATGTCTAGAAGGCTAGGCGCAGTGGCTCACGCCTGTAATCCCAGCACTTTGGGAGACCGAGGCAGGCGGATGATGAGGTCAGGAGTTCGAGACCAGCCTGACCAACATGGTGAAACCCTGACTCTACTAAAAATACACAAATTAGCGGGGTGTGGTGGTGGATGCCTGTAATCTCAGCTACCCAGGAGGCTGAGGCAGGAGAATTGCTTGAACCTGGGAGGCAGAGGTTGCAGTGAGCCAATATCACACCATTGCACTCCAGCCTGGGTGACAGAGCGAAACTTCGTTAAAA
>NW_016804150.1:2004886-2048174 GCF_001698545.2 Rhinopithecus bieti
AAGAAAGAAAGAAAGAAAGAAAGAAAGAAAGAAAGAAAGAAAGAAAGAAAGAAAGAAAGAAAGAAAGAAAGAAAGAAAGAAAGAAAGAAAGAAAGAAAATATGTCTTGAAAACATCTTCCTATACTTTCCCAAGCTCATAGTTCATACAACATAAAATCTGTTTTCACAGATTGTAATAGTCGTTGAAAGACACTTGTGTTCTCAAGATGTCTTCAGTACTGTACACTTGCCAGATTGAGTTCCATCTGCTGTGTTCATTCTATGTTCCAGATGTAGAAGCAAGCACCATGCCCACACAAACTTTTAGGAAAGCTTTGTTTAATAAACAGTATGAAGAACTGAGAACTACTAGAAAATCCACCCACTTAGTTCCTCCAACTAGCCCAGCTGTTCGTGAATGCTAAAGCATGTTTCCACACACCATTACGTGAAAAAGAATTTGTTTCTTTTTGCAAGATAGTTTTATTCAATCCAGTAGAGAAAATCTGTTTAAGTTTTAAAGGGCATTGATATTTCTTGGTTAATTGTATTGTTAATTTTTCTTTTAGACAGATATAGTGATGTACATCATATATTTTGGAATCTGCTTTTTTGTTTCTAATTATAAAAGTGTTGCCAGATTGTTCTGTTTGTCAAAATATATTTCATTTTCTTCTAGTGTATACAGCTAAATTTTATTTTCTAGTTCCAAGAGCAGTTAAGTGAGACTGTGCCTGGGATCTGGCCTGGGGATGATGTGTAATGCATATAGGACAAACTGGTTAAGAAGCAGTTCTAATGGGTAGGTCTCAGAGGACTTAAAGGAAGATAGAGCCACATGATGTCAGAAGCAGGGATTCCTAAAATATCACTAGAGGCACATACAATTGGAAAAAACCCACATTGGACTGTGACTTTAATGAGTTATACATTTCTATTATGTCAAGCCAGTGAGGTTTTAAGAATAATCTGTTACTCTGCTAGTGTTTTTTTCTATCACGTTATTCATGATAGAAATGTGAAAATACCAAAATGTATCACCTACTTTTACATATTAATTATTCTAGATGAGCCTCAGAATTATTATGTTTGGATTCTAACTGGGATTGCAATTAATGGAAATGTTAATCAATATTATCTTGTCATATTTATAAGGTACATACTTTATTTGGATAGCAATATATAATATTATAAATATGATAAAATAATATAGTATTATGTTTAGTATTTTTTATGACAACACTTGGTATTATAATGATACTATATATTATTATCCATATATATCTTATTAATATATATCTTATGGATAACAATATTTAATACTACAAATGTGACAAAATAATTTGAATATCAGTCTTTACTTAGGAACTGTGTATTTTTTAATTAGGTTTATTCTGAGGTGTTTGGGGTTTTAATTTATTTATTTGTTGCAATTATGCTTGGCATACCTTTCCTTATAAGATTTTCTTGCTTACAGTTTTATTAGTCACTCTATGTATTTTGTGACCAGTCACATTATTAAACTATTTTGTTCTTTCTAGTATTTTGCCTATTCTCTTAGATTTTAAAATATATAATCGTATCATTTATCAATAATGATAATATTGTCCCTTCTTTCCCGATATGTATAATCATCATTATACACCTTTGGCTAATTTCATTGTCTACAACATTTCCAGGAAAATATTAAAGAACAGTGGGGAAACTAGGAACGCCTGCCTTGTTTCTGACTTCAATAGGAATTCTTGGATTGTTTCATCCAAGAATGACGTTTGTAAATGGTCTGAAATATGCATATAATTTTACCTTAAGTTATCATTCTCTTCCTTTTTTACAAAGGACTTTTGTTGTTTTACCTGCACTCAGTGGTACTAGAAGATCTAATATTGTTAAGCTTTCGTGCAACCTAAAATAAACCCTACATGGTCTTGGCATATTATTCTTTTAATGTCATGCTGGATTTTATTTTCTAGATTTTGTTTACTAGTTTGCATTAATATTCATAAGTAAGATGGCTTATCATTCTCTTTTTTGTGGTTTCTTTGTCAGATTTTGGAGTCAATGTCATATTAGTTAGTTTGTTTTTTTTTTTAAGAATTGGAATACTTCCTTTATTTTATATTCCTGGAACAAGTCAAATTGCACAGGGATTACCTGCTCTTTGAAGGTTTGAAAACATTCATCCATGAAATTCTTTGGTATATTTACAGGCAATGCCCTAATTTAACATCAGAATGAATTCATTCCATGATCATTTTCTATTTAGCTATCTATATCACTTGAATTAATGTCAGTTATTTTCAATTTCTTTAAAAAAGTAGAAACTTATCTCTGATTTTTTAAGTTGGTTATGCTTTGGAAAATATTAATCTAAAAGTGGAAATTCAATATTTTCAAAAGATATGTAAAGAAGATATTCCCAGACATATGTTTCATGAGTGTTATTAGGATAACATAAAATAGGATCCATACTCAATACCACTGGGAAATGCTTTAAAACAAATATTGAAGATTTACTTTCTGTGGGATTTGTCAGAGTCCTTAACATTCTTATGTGCAATCTATCTCTTTAAAGTTTACACTTTACTGCATATTCCCCATTTCCAGTGAGCATCTCATGGGATTTTATACTCTGGTACACTTTAGGAAAGAGGTCTCAAGAAATTTGAAGATCAAGGTTAGTTTTGCAGAAATATTTTCAGGACTGATGAGATAGGAGTTTTGGAAGACAAATCCTTCTAGAAAACCTGTCACAACAAGAAAAAATACATAAACTTCAAAAGCTCAGAAACTGGTTTTATTTGATTCAAATATTTTCATGTTGTTTGTATATAATTCTGATACATTCCAAAGACTTTAACTGGTATGTAAAACATGAAGCTAGAACCATCTGGAAATTTAAAATAAACATTCAGACATTCAAACTTTAGCTTTAGAACTAAGGACCTTGTATAATTTTACTTATGTCACCTAAAATATTGTTTATTTAAGCAGAGGGCATGTTATATATTATAGCTATCTACTATAAAATCAAGGTTTTGTCTTCCGCAATATAATGCTTTCTACAACTTGTACAGATAAAGAAATTTCATATTCCATCTAAGCAAAACCTTTGTAGAACTCTTTAGAGACTTGAGTCTCCAGAACTAACCTATAATGGCATCTGGAAAATTTTAAAATCTGAATAAAGAAAAGTAAGTACTAATGTGTGACTATGTCTTATCAATGATAGTGTGCATTCAAACAGAACATGCTTAGAAATTAATATTTTCTCATTTTCTGAGACCTATTGAAGCAAACAAAAGATAAGCCCGAGTTAAAAGCTATACTCAAGCAGCCCAGACAACACAATGGATGTATATAAAGCCTTCTCACATTCGAAAATTTCTGTGTATTTCTTAGAAAATTACTATTGCTTCATACCTAATTAGCAAAATTATTGATAGATAGATAGATAGATGATAGATAGATAGATAGATAGATAGATAGATAGATAGATAGGTAACTTAAATTTCATTGACTATAATTGCTTGTGGAAATTCAGAGCAAGAAAATGTATCCTTGAGTACAGCTTTTCAGGGTAATCTATCCCATATACACAATGGCTTCTTTTATCACTTTTATTACATGAAGTATCTAAATCAAAACAGTGAGCTGCTACTAGATATCTCCAGAAGCATAAGAATTTGGCAGTATTCTGGAGTTGGCTTATGGAGCTCGCAAGAGATGACTCCTGTGCTTCAGTTCCTAATTCTGCATTCAGCAACCCCACATTAGTACTTGAAACTGGCTGGGGTAGAAGCATTTACAACAGAGAAATTGGCAAATAATACAAATTAGGAATTTTCCTTCAGAGAGCAAGCTATTAAACATTTACCAGCACCCCACTGCTAACTATCCAAAATATATCGATAGTATTAATAACAATATCAATTATGCTCTGTTTATAGTAAATGTGAATTATATAATAAACCATGAACTCAATCATTCTAAGAGTTTCCAAAATGTACACATACATACAATATATTAGTTTAACATAGTGCAAATTATACAGTTGATATGCCTTAATTACAATGGATTAGATCATAGACCTGTTTCATTACTATTCATAAAACTTTAAAATACATACCAACATTTGACATAATTAGCTAGCTATCTCTGATGTGAAAACCAAATTTACTAAAGTTTCAGACTTAAGTGATTGGTTTGGTATATTTTCTACTTATTTTTTCTATATGAAAATGAATTCACATATTTCAACCTTTTCCCTAAATTTTCCCAAAATCTACATCATAGACCTTGAGCTTCAGTTTCTATTAAAAAACTATTTGTGCATTTCATTCTAAATATTTGACTGGACATTTTCAGGAGCCATAGGTAATGTTTACAGCAAGAAAATTAAAGTTTACAGAATTAATATTATATTTATTTAAGATATTTACATTTCAGTGCATTTATTTTAATCATACATTTTAAAACAGAAAAAATTACTTTATTGGTGCTGCAATNTGTTGCCAGATTGTTCTGTTTGTCAAAATATATTTCATTTTCTTCTAGTGTATACAGCTAAATTTTATTTTCTAGTTCCAAGAGCAGTTAAGTGAGACTGTGCCTGGGATCTGGCCTGGGGATGATGTGTAATGCATATAGGACAAACTGGTTAAGAAGCAGTTCTAATGGGTAGGTCTCAGAGGACTTAAAGGAAGATAGAGCCACATGATGTCAGAAGCAGGGATTCCTAAAATATCACTAGAGGCACATACAATTGGAAAAAACCCACATTGGACTGTGACTTTAATGAGTTATACATTTCTATTATGTCAAGCCAGTGAGGTTTTAAGAATAATCTGTTACTCTGCTAGTGTTTTTTTCTATCACGTTATTCATGATAGAAATGTGAAAATACCAAAATGTATCACCTACTTTTACATATTAATTATTCTAGATGAGCCTCAGAATTATTATGTTTGGATTCTAACTGGGATTGCAATTAATGGAAATGTTAATCAATATTATCTTGTCATATTTATAAGGTACATACTTTATTTGGATAGCAATATATAATATTATAAATATGATAAAATAATATAGTATTATGTTTAGTATTTTTTATGACAACACTTGGTATTATAATGATACTATATATTATTATCCATATATATCTTATTAATATATATCTTATGGATAACAATATTTAATACTACAAATGTGACAAAATAATTTGAATATCAGTCTTTACTTAGGAACTGTGTATTTTTTAATTAGGTTTATTCTGAGGTGTTTGGGGTTTTAATTTATTTATTTGTTGCAATTATGCTTGGCATACCTTTCCTTATAAGATTTTCTTGCTTACAGTTTTATTAGTCACTCTATGTATTTTGTGACCAGTCACATTATTAAACTATTTTGTTCTTTCTAGTATTTTTGCCTATTCTCTTAGATTTTAAAAATATATAATCGTATCATTTATCAATAATGATAATATTGTCCCTTCTTTCCCGATATGTATAATCATCATTATACACCTTTGGCTAATTTCATTGTCTACAACATTTCCAGGAAAATATTAAAGAACAGTGGGGAAACTAGGAACGCCTGCCTTGTTTCTGACTTCAATAGGAATTCTTGGATTGTTTCATCCAAGAATGACGTTTGTAAATGGTCTGAAATATGCATATAATTTTACCTTAAGTTATCATTCTCTTCCTTTTTTACAAAGGACTTTTGTTGTTTTACCTGCACTCAGTGGTACTAGAAGATCTAATATTGTTAAGCTTTCGTGCAACCTAAAATAAACCCTACATGGTCTTGGCATATTATTCTTTTAATGTCATGCTGGATTTTATTTTCTAGATTTTGTTTACTAGTTTGCATTAATATTCATAAGTAAGATGGCTTATCATTCTCTTTTTTGTGGTTTCTTTGTCAGATTTTGGAGTCAATGTCATATTAGTTAGTTTGTTTTTTTTTTTAAGAATTGGAATACTTCCTTTATTTTATATTCCTGGAACAAGTCAAATTGCACAGGGATTACCTGCTCTTTGAAGGTTTGAAAACATTCATCCATGAAATTCTTTGGTATATTTACAGGCAATGCCCTAATTTAACATCAGAATGAATTCATTCCATGATCATTTTTCTATTTAGCTATCTATATCACTTGAATTAATGTCAGTTATTTTCAATTTCTTTAAAAAAGTAGAAACTTATCTCTGATTTTTTAAGTTGGTTATGCTTTGGAAAATATTAATCTAAAAAGTGGAAATTCAATATTTTTCAAAAAGATATGTAAAGAAGATATTCCCAGACATATGTTTCATGAGTGTTATTAGGATAACATAAAAATAGGATCCATACTCAATACCACTGGGAAATGCTTTAAAACAAATATTGAAGATTTACTTTCTGTGGGATTTGTCAGAGTCCTTAACATTCTTATGTGCAATCTATCTCTTTAAAGTTTACACTTTACTGCATATTCCCCATTTCCAGTGAGCATCTCATGGGATTTTTATACTCTGGTACACTTTAGGAAAGAGGTCTCAAGAAATTTGAAGATCAAGGTTAGTTTTGCAGAAATATTTTCAGGACTGATGAGATAGGAGTTTTGGAAGACAAATCCTTCTAGAAAACCTGTCACAACAAGAAAAAATACATAAACTTCAAAAGCTCAGAAACTGGTTTTATTTGATTCAAATATTTTTCATGTTGTTTGTATATAATTCTGATACATTCCAAAGACTTTAACTGGTATGTAAAACATGAAGCTAGAACCATCTGGAAATTTAAAAATAAACATTCAGACATTCAAACTTTAGCTTTAGAACTAAGGACCTTGTATAATTTTTACTTATGTCACCTAAAATATTGTTTATTTAAGCAGAGGGCATGTTATATATTATAGCTATCTACTATAAAATCAAGGTTTTTGTCTTCCGCAATATAATGCTTTCTACAACTTGTACAGATAAAGAAATTTCATATTCCATCTAAGCAAAACCTTTGTAGAACTCTTTAGAGACTTGAGTCTCCAGAACTAACCTATAATGGCATCTGGAAAAATTTTAAAAATCTGAATAAAGAAAAGTAAGTACTAATGTGTGACTATGTCTTATCAATGATAGTGTGCATTCAAACAGAACATGCTTAGAAATTAATATTTTCTCATTTTCTGAGACCTATTGAAGCAAACAAAAGATAAGCCCGAGTTAAAAAGCTATACTCAAGCAGCCCAGACAACACAATGGATGTATATAAAGCCTTCTCACATTCGAAAATTTCTGTGTATTTCTTAGAAAATTACTATTGCTTCATACCTAATTAGCAAAATTATTGATAGATAGATAGATAGATGATAGATAGATAGATAGATAGATAGATAGATAGATAGATAGGTAACTTAAATTTCATTGACTATAATTGCTTGTGGAAATTCAGAGCAAGAAAATGTATCCTTGAGTACAGCTTTTCAGGGTAATCTATCCCATATACACAATGGCTTCTTTTATCACTTTTTATTACATGAAGTATCTAAATCAAAACAGTGAGCTGCTACTAGATATCTCCAGAAGCATAAGAATTTGGCAGTATTCTGGAGTTGGCTTATGGAGCTCGCAAGAGATGACTCCTGTGCTTCAGTTCCTAATTCTGCATTCAGCAACCCCACATTAGTACTTGAAACTGGCTGGGGTAGAAGCATTTACAACAGAGAAATTGGCAAATAATACAAATTAGGAATTTTTCCTTCAGAGAGCAAGCTATTAAACATTTACCAGCACCCCACTGCTAACTATCCAAAATATATCGATAGTATTAATAACAATATCAATTATGCTCTGTTTATAGTAAATGTGAATTATATAATAAACCATGAACTCAATCATTCTAAGAGTTTCCAAAATGTACACATACATACAATATATTAGTTTAACATAGTGCAAATTATACAGTTGATATGCCTTAATTACAATGGATTAGATCATAGACCTGTTTCATTACTATTCATAAAACTTTAAAATACATACCAACATTTGACATAATTAGCTAGCTATCTCTGATGTGAAAACCAAATTTACTAAAGTTTCAGACTTAAGTGATTGGTTTGGTATATTTTTCTACTTATTTTTTCTATATGAAAATGAATTCACATATTTCAACCTTTTTCCCTAAATTTTCCCAAAATCTACATCATAGACCTTGAGCTTCAGTTTCTATTAAAAAACTATTTGTGCATTTCATTCTAAATATTTGACTGGACATTTTCAGGAGCCATAGGTAATGTTTACAGCAAGAAAATTAAAGTTTACAGAATTAATATTATATTTATTTAAGATATTTACATTTCAGTGCATTTATTTTAATCATACATTTTAAAACAGAAAAAATTACTTTATTGGTGCTGCAATACTCTTTTTTAATATGAAAATCTTCTTCTCTATAAAATAGTAATCTTAGAAATGTATTTTATAGCATATTGAAAAGCTTTAATAATCTAGTACATTTATAAGCATCAGGAAGTGTCAAGAAGATATTATTTTCTGAAATAGTACTTACTGAAATTCTTTATCCACCTCTTTCTGCACACATATGCACACACACACAAACACACACTTATGCATAACTTGTTTTTAAAAATCACATAATCTAAAATTCATAATGCAAAACTCTTGATAGGAAAAAATAGGAAATTCAAATTACCAACAATGAGGGTAACAAAGCTAATAACTTTTGTTCTCACACGTGCCCCTTCCTTCCTAGTAGCCAGAGAAAACAGGTAGGGAGGGTGAACATTGCATATGCCTTACTATTGGAAAATAAAACCTGTAGTTTTTCCAGGGAAATAGCATTTCCTGTAGTTTTTCCAGGGAAATAGCATTTCTTGTTGCTTAAATCATTTAAAGAATGCATCCAATAAATACTTATTAACTGACCACTACATGTTAGGCACTACACTGACGCTGAGCCCACAGAAATTATACAGCCATGGAAGGCAGATACAAACATCAAAAAAATGAAAACAAGTGTAATGTGTGCTGTGCTGTAATGGATACAGATCACTGTGGGGCACCAAATAAATTAGTAATATATTTAATCTAGGGGGAAAGTTTTCATAGAAATGTGTCACCAAAAGACTTTACAATTAAATGTACCTTTGTATGACAGGCATTTCAAGTACAGAGTGGCACAAGCAAAGGAACAAAAACTCATAGCAGTGGGGCACATTCATGGAACTTCCAGTACTTTTAGTTCTAGTGGAATATAGAATTTGGGTAGATGGAGAAAGATTGAAAGTCACAGCACACAGACAGTAGCAGATAACAGGTGAAGAGAACTGGAGACATTGACAGAGTCTACTCTGAGAAAACATAAGCCTCACTCAGAGGCTAGAAAGAAAAGAGACTAATAGGAAGAAAACAGATTTCTAGACACAGAGCTCTCAAAGAATGAGTTAGGAAACTTAAGAGATTGTGGTAAGAATAAAATATTGTAACTTAATCTTTCAGAGGCAAAGGAATTCAAAATTCCTTCAGATCCAGAGAATTTCTATGGAGTGAGATGACCATGGTAATAGGAGTGATGATAACTGAAAATGAGGAACTCACAGAATTGAGCTTCTAAGGTCTGGCTAGAATACTCAAATTAATCATAGGAACTAGGGAAGTGGGAAGCTGTAATATATCTATGCTTCTTGTGATCTTTAAAACACTGTAAATTATTCAGTAGTTAAATTATTTAACTTTCTTCAGAAACTTTTGCATGTAAATGGTGCTGGAGGATGATTTGCTTTATTTATCTTTTGACTTGTTACTTATGACAAACTGCCACGTTCCCTTGTGCATAAACGTGTGTGCGAGTGGGGAGAAATAGAGTGGTTTGCATGCTCCAGCTTGAGGTATACAAAATAAGAATGAAAGAAAGCAGGTTGGGATTTGCAATCAAATGTGGGTGTTTGCTTTCAGTCTGGCACATATTTAGATCCTATTACTATCACTAGTTTTCCAATGAGGATGGAGACTTAGAAAAGTTTAAGTAAGAGGCAGAGCTAGAACCAAAGTCTGTACTATCAGACTAAGCTTCCCTCCTTAATATTATAGTAGGCTAATTACTTAATAATTTACCTTGGAATAACATCTACATTATAAAGGTAGAATTAATATTAGCAATAAAGGCTAGAAGTGGTTGAGAACTGTTAGTTTTCTTTGTCTCCAGGTCAGATGTTTGTTTGTTTATAAATGTGTGAGTCAACATATATTTGTATGTTCCCATTTATTTGACAACTCATTCTAAAAAGCACTTTATAAAGGTTCAATGAGTATGTAACGCCTTGAACTATAATGACTGAATTTGATCATACACAGGCACAAAATAATTATATTAAAGAAGATGAACTTTCAAAATGTTTTTACTTCTTTATTTTAAAAAAACTAATAGTGCTTTTAATGTATGTAGGGAAGTTCTAAGCAAATTACCCATTACTTTATTAACTCAATAATATTTATTACAATATAATTAGCATGAACATAAACAAGAATCAAACAAATACAAAGGCACCTAAACTATTTTTTTTTCTGACATTGTTTCTTTCTTTGTCACCCAAGCTGGGGTGCGGTGATGCTATCACAAGTCACTGCAGCTTCTTCCTCCCACGTTCAAGTGATCCTCCCACCTCAGTTTTGAGGCTAGCTGAGACTACAGGCATGTGTCACCATGCCTGGCTATTTTTTTTTTTTTTTTTTTAAGAGACGAGGTCTCACTATGTTGCCCAGGCTGTGAACTTTTTTTAAAATTTCTTTTTATTATTATACTGTAAGTTCTAGGGTACATGTGCACAACCTGCAGGTTTGTTACCTATGTATACATGTGACATGTTGGTGTGCTACACCCACTAACTCGTCATTTACATTAGGTATATCTCCTAATGCTATCCCTCCCCCCTACCTCCTCCCTCCTCCCCACAATAGGACCCGGTGTGTGATGCTTCCCTTCCTGTGTCCAAGTTATCTCATTGTTCAGTTCCCACCTATGAGTGAGAAAATGCGGTATTTGGTTTTCTGTTCTTGCGATAGTTTGCTCAGAATGATGGTTTCCAACTGCATCCATGTCCCTACAAAGAACACGAACTCATCCTTTTTTATGGCTGCATAGTATTCCGTGGTGTATATGTGCCACATTTTCTTAATCCAGTCTGTCACTGATGGACATTTGAGTTGATTCCAAGTCTGTGCTATTGTGAATAGTGCCGCAATAAACATACGTGTGCATGTGTCTTAATAGCAGCATGACTTATAATCCTTTGGGCATATCCCCAGTAATGAGATGGCTGGGTCAAATGGTATTTCTAGTTCTAGATCCTTGAGGAATTGCCACACTGTTTTCCACAATGGTTGAACTAGTTTACAGTCCCATCAACAGTGTAAAAGTGTTCCTATGGGAGCAAGATGTCCAAATAGGAACAGCTTCAGTCTCCAACTCCCAGCGCGAGTGACACAGAAGAGCGGTGATTTCTGCATTTTCAACTGAGGTACTGGGGTCATCTCACTAGGGACTGCGGGACAATCAGTGCTGGTCAGCTGCTACAGCCCGACCAGCAAGAGCTGAAGCAGGGCGAGGCATCGCCTCACCTGGGAAGCGCAAGGGGGAAGGGAATCCCTTTTCCTAGCCAGGGGAACTGAGACACACAACACCTGGAAAATCGGGTGACTCCCACCCCAATACTGCACTTTAAGCAAACGGGCACACCAGGAGAAAATATCCCACACCTGGCCGGGAGGGTCCCACGCCCACGGAGCCTCCCTCATTGCTAACACAGCAGTCTGCGATCTAACCTCAAGGCAGCAGTGAGGCTGGGGAAGGGGCGCCTGCCATTGCTGAGGCTTAAGTAGGTAAACAAAGCCGCTGGGAAGCTCGAACTGGGTGGAGCTCACAGCAGCTCAAGGAAACCTGCCTGTCTCTGTAGATGCCACCTCTGGGGACAGGGCACAGTTAACAACAACAACAACAAAAGCAGCAGGAACCTCTGCAGACGCAAATGACTCTGTCTGACGGCTTTNTTAGGATTGTCTTGGCAGTGAACTTTTTTTAATAAGATATTTTTCTTTGCATTTCACTGATCATTAGTGCTGTTGAGCATTTTTTTCTTATGTTTGTTTGTCATTAGTTTATTTTCTTTTGAGAATTGTCCATTAATGTTCTTAGCCCACTTTTTGAAGGGATAGTTTATTATTTTCTTGTTAATTTATTTGATTCCCTTGTACATGCTGGATATTAGTCCTTTGTCAAATGTATAGATGGTGAAGATTTCTCCCACTCTCTGGGTTGTCTGTTTACTCTCCTTTTACCATGCAAAAACTATTTAGTTTAATTAAGTCCTACTTATTTATCTTTGCTTTTGTTGCATTTGCTTTTGGGTTCTTGGTCATGAGGTCTTTACCTAAGTCAATATCTAGAAGGGTTTTTCTGATGTTATCTTCTAGAATTTTTATAGTTCCAGGTCTTAGATTTAAGTCCTTGATCCATCTTGAGTTGATTTCAGTATAAAGTAAGAGATGAAGATCCAGTTTCATTCTCCTACACATGGCTTGCCAATTATCCCAGCACCATTTGTTGAATAGGGTGTGTTTTCCCAACTTTATATTTTTGTTTACTTTGTCAAAGATCAGTTGGCTGTAAGTATTTGGCTGTATTCTGGGTTCTCTATGCTATTCCACTGGTCTATGTGTTTTTTTTTAATATTGGTACCATGCTGTTTTGGTAACTATAGCCTTATAGTATAGTTTGAAATTACATAATGTGATGCCTCCAGATTTGTTCTTTTTGCTTAGTCTTGCTTTTGCTATGGGAGCTTTTTTTTTGGTTCGAAATGAATTTTAGGATTGTTTTTCTGGTTCTGTGAAGAATAACTGTGGTATTTTGATGGAAATTGCATTGAATTTGGAGATTGCTTTTAGCAGTATAGTCATTTTCACAATATTGATTCTACCCATGCATGACCACGGGATGTTTCTATTTGTCTGTGTAGTCTATGATTTCTTTTGGAAGTGTTTTGTGGTTTTCCTTGTAGAGGTCTTTCACCTTCTTGGTTAGATATATTCCTAAGTATTCTTATATTTTTCATTTTTTTGCAGCTATTGTAAAAGGAGTTGTGTTCTTAATTTCTTTCTTTTTTTTTTTTTTTTTTTTTTTTTTTTTTTTTTTTTTTTTTTTGAGACGGAGTCTCACTCTGTCACCCAGGCTGGAGTGCAGTGGCTGGATCTCAGTTCACTGCAAGCTCCGCCTCCCAGGTTCATGCCATTCTCCTGCCTCAGCCTCCCGAGTAGCTGGGACTACAGGCGCCCACCACCTCATCCAGCTAGTTTTTTTTGTATTTTTTTTTTTAGTAGAGACAGGGTTTCACCATGTTAGCCAGGATGGTCTCGATCTCCTGACCTCGTGATCCACCCATCTCGGCCTCCCAAAGTGCTGGGATTACAGGCTTGAGCCACTGCACCCGGCTGTGTTCTTAATTTCATTCTCAGCTTGGTCGCTATTGTTGTATAGTAGAGCAACTGATTTGTGTAAATTAATTTTGTATCCTGAAACTTTGCTGAATTTATTTTTCAGTTCTAGGAGCTTTTCAGAGGAGTCTTGAAGGTTTTCTCAGCATACAATCATATCATCAAATGGCGACCGTTTCTCTCCCTCTTTTCCAATTTGGATGCCCTTTATTTCTTTCACTTGTCTGACTGCTCTGGCTAGGACTTCCAGTACCATATTGAATAGAAGTGGTGAGAGTGTGCATCCTTGTCTTGTTCCAGTCTCAGAGTGAATGCTTTCAACCTTTCCCTATGCAGTATTAGGTTGGTGTGGGTTTCTCATAGATGGCTTTTATTACATTGATGTTTGTCCCCTGTATGCAAATTTTGCTGAAGGTTTTAATCACAAAGGGATGTTGAATTTTGTTAAGTGCTTTTCTGCATCTATTGAGAGGATCATGCGATACCACCTTACTCCCAAAAGAATAGCCATAATCAAAAAATCATAAAATAATAGATGTTGGGGTGGATGCAGTGAAAAGGGAACACTTCTACACTAATGGTGGGAATGTAAACTAGTACAACCAGTATGGAGAACAGTATGGAGATTCCTTAAAGAATGAAAAGTAGAAATACCATTTGATCCAGCAATCCCAGTACTGGGTATCTACCCAGAGGAAAATACGTCATTATAAGAAAAGATACTTGTGCACGCATGTTTATAGCAGCACGATTTGCAATTGCAAAATATGAAAATAGCTGAAATGCCTATCAATCAAGTGGATAAACTGTGAGATATGTATATATATGCATATATATATCCACATATGTGTATATATACACACATATATATCACAAATCATATATCTCATATATACCATTACTTCATATATATGATGGATATATTATATATATATATATATGAGATGGAATACTAGTCAGCAATAAAAGTAATGAGTTAACAGCATTTACAGCAAACTAGATGGGATTGGAGATGATTACTCTAAGTGAAGTAACTTAGGAATGAAAATCAAACAAACATCACATGCTCTCACTCATAAGTGGGAGCTAAGCTACGAGGATGCAAAGGCATAAGAATGATATAATGGAATTTGGACTCAGGAGAAAGGGTTGGGAAAGAATTGAGTGATAAAAGGCTACAAATTGTGTTCAGCGTATACTGCTCAGGTCATGAGTGCACCAAAATCTCACAAATAACCAATAAAAAACGTATGTAACCAAATACTTCCCATTTCCCAAAACCTATATATATATATTATAGTTAGTAAGTATACTATATACCACTAAGATACCTATATGGTCCTTATGCTAGCCTAGTGTATTTGCATGTATATATGATTTTATGCTGTTTACCTGGATTTTACAGTTGAGAATAAGAGGGGTGAAGACAGAGTACGAAAGGTGAGTTTGCTAATTATTAGTGGATATGTTTGAAACATTGGGGCAAGTTTATGGAAAGAGAAGAGTATAGTATGCTGACAAAAATTACTCAATGTTTGCAGTAAGATACAATATAGCAAACAATTTCCTCATCAATATCTCCCACTTTTTTGCAACATTCCAGAAGTATTAAGTTATTATTAAGTCAAGTTTCAAATATATTATTTTTAATTACATGAAACTTAAAAAAATTAACATTTTTTCTAATTTAGTAGGCTATGAAACCATTGTTTTTGTTGTTTTGAGTGAAGCTTGTCCCCAGGAGAAGTAAATGAGGCCACTAGAGAATGAAGCCAATTCTGGAGATGGAGAGAGAGAGAGAGAAGTGAATGAAACTACAAGCATTGATACCCCTAGATCAAGCCATGACTGCAATCCACTGACTTCTTAATGGCACGACCCAAAATTTTCCAAAAGTTAGCTTGAACTGCTTTCCATTTCTTACCATCCAAAGAGTCATGATTAACTACTTCAGATACAAACCACAAGCTGGTTTCTAATTCCAGTTAGTTGTGCAACCGTAGGCAAATCACATCTTCTCCCTGGATTTGAGCCTCCTTACCTGTAAAATGATTGAAATTGGATTGATCCCCAGGTTGTCATCTTTCCTAATGTTTCATGATTTTGCAATTTAACATATAATTAATTTAATTAAAATAACCACTTCACACTGTGTCTTAGTTTTGCTTAAATATCATTTCTTCTCTGTTTTTCTGATTATAGCCCTGTATTATTCCTACATAATGGAATCTACAAAGAAGAAACAGCGCACACAAGGAAAGCATAACCAGTGGTTTTTTGCAGGTTTTAATATTGACTAGGCACCATTTTTAGTGGAATATGAACTGCAGATTAGTTACCTCCCAAAATAGTTATTTAATTCTCTTTGGAAACATTCTAAGCATGTTTCTTTAAGTGTATTACTAAACAGTTTATCTTAGAACTTATTATCTAAACTGAAAGCCCTAATAAAGTCTCTGCCAATTAGATTTGATTCAGAAAAGTTTATTAAACACTTATCCTGATGAAAAATAATTTACATATCACCCAAACTAGGTCTCTTTGGGTCTCATGCTTTGCGCTTTGCTTTGCACATTAAACACTCAATAAATGTTTGTTAAATTAAATTAAATTAAAGGAGTTGCTTTTACTGCAGCTTACATGCCCTTCTATGATTAATGAATCATCACTAAGTGAGAAATTAATGAGTGTGCTTTGCTTATCAGGAAAAAAAATGTATTCTGTTTCAGAGAGGGACAAAATTTTACAGCAGGGGAAGAAGATAGGCAACTCCAGAAATTAACAAGAAAGAAGCTTGCAATTATAGCTACTGACATGTGGATAAACTCAAAATAGTTACCAAAATCACTACCTGTGAGATGACATACCCACTAGCTTCAAATTAATCAAGACTTCACAAATCCTTTCTCCATATAATTAGAAAGGAAAAAATAAATAAATAAATGGAAGAATCTCTCCAGAACAGTTCCAAAGCAGAGAAAACTTCAAAGTTCAGATTTTTCACCACTGCCATGTTTCCAGTCCCTCGGCACATACTGTCCTTCCTTGTTCTTATAATGAAAGAACCATAGCACACAGCAAAGGTCAGACAGTAAAGTTAGGCCGACAAGAATAAAAAGAGGAGGCTACTAGGGATGGATCTCAAAGTAGGCAGAGTAATTCTGAATCCACATGTGGCATGTTAGGTAATTACAGCAAACAAAGAAATGTAAGCAGTCAGGGAATCCAGCCTGGAGCAGCAGCTCCTGAAGATGGAACCCAACTACCAGTAGAAAGCAGCTACAAGCAACAAGAAGTCTGTACATGCAAACAGAAGAAATTGCAAAAGCATTCAGGAGTTTGGTATTAGGTAAAGCTGGATAAGATTCAAGGACAAGGATAAGTTATGGAGAAATTAAGTAGGAGCCAGGGAAAGGTCACATTTTTAGTCAAAGGCTTAACAGCACCAGTTATTTATTACAAGTGGTGCACAAGCAATGGGCAAGGCCATTCAGGTGGATGGCCTGATGCTGAGTCAGCAAGTTATTGTGCCAAAGCTTTTTAATATTTTTCAACAATGAACAGAATTGGTCTTGGGCTTGGATCACTGGGAAAATGATTATGACAATGTGTGCCAAGTATCTATCACAGAGGAAACACTTCACTAGTGCCATTTTCTTTCTTCTTTTCTTTCCAACTATATTATTTAGGAAACTGAGGGGAAGAAAAATCACACAAGTAATATCTTCTACAACATATAACTAGTCCCACCAACATCTGATCATGTAGAGTTTTAGCATAACATTTCCATTAGTTGTTTTGCTATTACTGACAGCACCACGCCCTAATAAGTTACTAATATTAGCTATATGCTATGAACAGACACTAAATACAGAATTAGTGGCCTTGGGAAATAATGAGTAAGGCTAATGATAAGAAGAAATAAGCAGAAAAACATGGTTTTCAGAATCCTGGCAAAGTACCTATAGGACCCACTCAGAACACTTAAGTATCTACGAAAGAGTTCACTCTTACTTCTCATGTACTCCATGGACGCTGCTGAATGTGATCTTGAGTATTCATTCATAATAACTTGCATATTTAGAGAATAAAAGAGCTGGATATAAAATTATACCAATGTCTCCATTATCACTTTTCTATTCCAAAATTACCCTTTCACTGATATCCTCCAACTCTCCTTCTTTTTTGGGTCTGATAAAGTACAGGGCTCAACAATTTACTGTTCAAGACTGTCCCACTTGTTACCAATGACCAAAAAATATGAGTGGTTGCATTTTGGGGTCAAGGTATGTATGGGGGTATAATACAGTTTTCAGATTTGACATTGACTCCCATTAACCTTATAATATAATGGCAATTAAAGATAATCCTGAAAAAAATTGAGAGCATAATGATTCACTGAAAATTATTTCTTCTACTATTGTCAATTGATGATAGTAGTTTCTCCTTTGGTTACAAAGTTACATTCACCCACAGCCACCTTCACATAGTCACAAACTTTTTAGTATTTCAAAGAGTAACCTTCACTTAGTCACAAACTTTTGAGTATTTGAAAGTGTAAAAATCCATGTGAACTACTTTTCTTCAATTATACTAAGATTTATTTATTCTTTATAGTAAGATACTACCATCATAATATTTTAAGGGTTATAATCTTCATTCTTTCCTGATTAAGGCATGATTCCATCATGAGGATTTGATTTGGTTAAAATTATGATGAAAAATGTCAATTTTATGACTAAATTCTACAAATGATGCAGAAATATAAATCCATAACTTTTTAAAATACAGTCTTGATATGGGATAAAAGAAAACTTGTTAAATTTTACATCAAAATAACTACTAAAAAGAAACTATGAACAGGTTTAATATAGGACGTTGTAACAATCAGTGTTCACTCCTGCCAACAGGTTGTTTTCTTCATTTATGATTTTAGGTTTTACAATGTAATTGCCAGGCCAGCAATAGCTAATCAGGGCATAAAATAAAGTTAAAATGTTTTACCAGCCTTATAAACATTTGTGCTGCCATATTTCTCACTAGTTGAAAGCAACAAGACAGCCTGTTAGGTAGCTGAATATAGAGTATATTGGAATTGCACCATATGCTGTTTCAAAGAAACATCTGACTTAGCTAAGAACATGCTTTTGATTTATTAGTTGACTTCTGCGCAGACATATGTGATTTCTTGATTCTTTTATTCGTGTCACACTTTTGATGCAATCAACCCTCATATTCTCTTCTCCTTTTCTTCAATTCCTGGGAGAAAATACAATCACTGGGGGAAATGTAGTAGGGTAACAGCCTTTTTTCTAATGCAATTTTCCTTTTTTTATCTTGCTGTTTTAAAATATATATTTTGAAAGAGAAAATAAATGAAGTGGTTTAGTGGTGATCTTCCTCTCTACACATTTTCAAATTTGAGCTGCCTTGATTTGTTAGTTTTGATATTGGAAAGTGATAGAAAATGACAAAATTCCTCTTACTTTTATACTAATTTATTCCTTAGAAACTGTTTTAGTTTGTCAGATAACCCAACAAGTAGAATTCCAAAATAAAAATGTTTAAAAGACCAGATGAGCAATTGGCATATACTTCAGATGCAAGTGGCAGACCGATACCGAAGAGAAAAGGAAATACATTTCGTTCTGAATTTATACTTATTAAAGACATACTGCACGCTGAGGAATATTAAAGCATTTTACCTGGATTATCACAGTTAATGCCCTCAGTGGTCCATAGGTAAATGCTGGCCTTAGTACCATTACACCGTTAAAGTAACTGAGTCTCAGGATTTAGGTTGCTGTCCAAGGTCACACAGCTAGTAAGTTACAGAGCCATGATTGCAGACACAGGCCATTTGGCTTCACAGCTTTCAATCATAAATTGTTCTCCTTCTTATCAACTTTAAAACATGGCAGATCACCTACACTCTCTTAGCTTCCATTTCCAAATATCTAAAAAATGAATAATATTATGTGCCTCCTCAGACATTTAGGAAGAATATGTTGATTTTTTTTAAATTGTGTAAAGAGCTGAGGGCAATAAGGTATTGACTTTTATGGATATGGGAAACCTGAAAGACTCTTTCATTTCAGAGCTAACATTTTCTTAGTAATTTGCCCAGATACTCTTACAGCGAAGAACTTGACTGAATCACACAATTATTTTAGAATCAGGGATAGAACCCAAGACTCCCACCAACTCTATTCTTTTTCTAACTGCCTTGAAACAAAACCTGATAATTTCAGCCCCTTAAATCCTAGTTCCAGCTGGCATGTGATTTGATAGGAAGAAAAACACTCTGAATTAGAAGGGTAAGCAAACTGCCTCCAAAATTAAAACTACTTAGTGTTAACCTTGATGCTAAGTGGTGAGGTAAAATACAATCATGGTTTCAGGGGTTTTACAAGCAGATCAGACCAATGAATGAGATGAAGACAACGTATTAAAATAGATATAATAACCATCTCTCCTACTTTCTAAGGAAACCTCCTTTGGAGCTCTCGCTACTGGGATGGTTCAGTTTTGACTGAGATGATTGGCAGAGATGCAGAACTGAAGAAACAGGGAGAGGGGGAGAAATTTATTTACCTAATGAAGAACAATTTACCTAATGAAGAACAGATTCCATCTCCTCTTAAACCCATTGCAATTAGGCACCAACCTTATCACTCCACCCAAACGACTCTACCCCAAGTCACTAGTGACCTGTGTGGCTAAAGCAAATGGTCAATTTTCAGTCTTCATCTCATGATAAATGAGATGTCCTCAACTACATGGAGGACAATTGCTCTTTTCTCCACTTGGCATCTGGGACACCCCACTTTCTTGGTTTTTCCCCTCCTTTGTTGGTTGATCCTTCTCAGTTTCACTTGGTTCCTCTTTTTCTCCTTGATAATTACATGTTAAAGTGTCTAGAGCTATGGTCCTTGTTCTTCTTTTCTACTGGTTTAGTAGAAGTGAAAAAACAAATGAGTGAGTTTCAAGCAAAGTAAACTAAAGAAAATGGGGAAAGTGTGGAAATGATAAAGATCTCTGGTTTGCTTGTGGAAATTTTGAAAAAGCACAAGAGGGAAAATGAAGATTTGGAATCCAGGAAGTGTGTGAAGGTTCAATTAACAGCATTGTCTGAAACATGGTGTTTCTAACATAGAAAACATGGTCAAGTAGCAACACTTCAAGTGGGAAAATGAAGCCTAAAAGAAGCATGAGGATTCTAGAAAACAAAAACTGAGCAACAGGCAAACTGGATGAGGGTCAGTGTGGTATTATGTGAGTAAATATTCTACAGCAGAATGAAGTAAATTTTTTCCATTGGTCAAAATAGCTCAATGAAAGATATCTGAAGTGGCTCTTCCACAGAAAATTGGACTTTTAAGTTACCAACAATTAAGTCTAAAGAGAGGGATATCTTTCAAAAAGAATCATGGGTGTACAATTGGAAAATTGTGCTAACCAGAGTTAGATACAAAACTGTTTTGAGAGAATTGTACTATCACTTACCTGAAGAAAAAGAGATTGTGGTCATTTGTTACTTAATATGTCCTTTGGGCTCCTAACATTCAGAAGCAGAAAGCAGGCGCTAAGAAAGCTACTCAGGGTTGGGTGCGGTGGCTCACGCCTGTAATCCCAGCACTTTGGGAGACCAACGCAGGCAGATCACCTGAGGTCAGGAGTTCAAGACCAGCCTGGCCAACATGGTGAAACCCCGTCTCTACCTAAAATACAAAAAATTAGCTGGGCGTGGTGGTACGCACCTGTAATCCCAGCTACTCAGGAGGCTGAGGCAGGAGAATCACCTGAACCTGGGAGGCGGAGGTTGTAGTGAGCCGAGATCGTGCCATTGCACTCCAGACTGGGGGATAAGAGAGAGACTTCATCTCAAAAAAAAAAAAAGAAAAGAAAAAAGTAAACTACTCAGTACTCACTCTCCGATGCCCTCTTCAGGTGTGGTCATGGAGCCTGACACAGAAGAAAACCAGAGCTAAGGGTCACAGAAAACAGAAGAGAAGGGAGCTAATTTCAAGGAATAGAAATGGAGCCTAATCAAAGCACATTTCTGCATTCCTAGGTTAGGAAACTATGTGAGACAAGGTCTTGCAAGAAGCAGATTCCAAGACAGAAACAAACATGAAATGATTTTATTAGGGAAAATTCCTACGTGAAAGGAAATAGGAAGGGAGTCTGATAAGGCTCTGAGAGTCTGTCAGACAATGATACAAGTCTGTGTCTGATTGAAGAAGAGAAAAGAAGGTTAGGTGGAAGCAATCTAGACTGCCATTCACTAGCAAACCCACTGGGGAGTTGTCCTTGGGCCAAAGTGGGAGTCCACACTGTTGGTCCCATAAATAGCCTGTCTCTCCCTCTGTGGCTGCTTCATTCTTGTGCTCACCATGTCAGTTCTAGGGTGGCCAGCATTGACTCATATCACCTGGTCAAGTTATTTTTTTTTGAAGCAGAGTCTAGCTCTGTCACCCAGGCTGGAGTGCAGTGACACAATCTCGGCTCACTGCAACCACCGCCTTCCAGGTTCAAGTGATTCTCCCATCTCAGCCTCCCAAGTAGCTGGGACTACAGGAGCTTGCCACCACTTCCGGCTAATTTTTGTATTTTTAGTAGAGACGGGGTTTCACCATGTTGGCCAGGCTGGTCTCAAACTCCTGACATCAGGCGATCCGCCTGCCTGGGCGTCCCAAAGTGCTGGGATTACAGGTGTGAGCCACCGCACCCAGCCCTGGTCAAGTGATTTTATGTACTTGGTTTCCTAGTGCCTCTTCTGCGATCAGTGTCTTCTGGTGGACATTAAGGATAAAGAACAATTTGCACTTTGTTCACACTGCCATACATTTATCCACACGCCTCTCCTCCAGGTCTCCTTATCTTCAGCCTTTCAGTCATTTTCCTTCCAGACCCCTGAAGACCACCTGGCTGCTGGCCAGTCTACTGACTGGGAATCTATGAATATTCTCACCTCAGGCTATTTCTCCTTCCACACAAAGTAGATTACCAAGTATACTAGTTTGTTTTCATTTGTTTGCTTGTTTGTTTGTTTTTCCATTGGGAAGATTTGCTGCCTCTACTGTCTGTAGAGAGACAGTAATAAAGTTATATTCTATTTCTGGCTGACACTCATTACCTACCCAATCCACTGATAATTCAAACTTGAACTTTTTCTTCCTCCTTGTCATCTGACCCATACAAATGAAAACTGTTTCTGATTTCCTTTTATCATTGGAATGAAAAATAACACATTTGCCAAATCACTGGCTACATCCATGTACCTGAGGCCTTGTTGATCTGTTTTAGCAACAGTGCCAAATCTGGAGCAGCAGCTGCAATCATGGCTACTACTTGTTTAGCCTGCATTAGTCTACAGCCGTTTTCCTGGATCAATCTGGTTGCTGCAAGGGCCAGAATGGCATTAAATTGATATGTGACAGAGACCATTACTCCTGTATCATCTAGCTCTTTAATAGTGCCACTTATCTCCACCATCTTCACTGGGATAAAATATTGTTTTGATTTACTATCTTGGCTGGGGGTTAGGGAGAGGGAATTTCAAAGTTTTCTCTTTAGTTTCCCCTATTATAATAGGTTTTTCTCCACAAAGCCAATGTGAGAATTCAATTGCCTGGTATATCAATTCTGATTATACACTTGGGGACTGGAAAAATGATCACTGAGTGGGTCATTGGGACAAGTGGACTCACTGTGACATGAATTTTAGTCTTCATTTACTACCTGTCCTCCATAACTCCACCTCAACAGGAGGCCATGATGACACTTTGGGTCACTGGCTTCAATATCAACTCAGACCTTGAGTCCAATAGTCCTCAAATATTCTGCTATTCCCCTCTACCCAGTGTACTATTTCCCAAGTCCATGTAATTACTTTTGGGGAAAGATGAGGTGATTGTCATGGTATACAAATGTCAGAGAGTTCAAGAGGGCTTCCTCTTAAGGTCCCAGTCACCTCTTCAGCCAGTGGGTTCCAGACTTGAAAACTGACTGATGGGCTGGGACACAGTGGCTTATGCCTGTAATCCCAGCACTTTGGGAGGCCGAGGGGGGCAGATCACCTGAGGTCAGGAGTTTCAGACCAGCTGATCGACATCGTAAAATGCCATTTCTACTGAAAATATAAAAATTAGCCAGGCGTGGTGGTGCCCGCCTGTAATCCCAGCTACTTGGGAGGCTGAGGCAGGAGAATAGCTTTAACCCGAGAGGCGGAGGTTGCAGCAAGCCAAGATCGCACCATTGCACTCCAGCATAGGTGACAGAGTGAGATGGTCCTAGGACCATCACTCCTGCTATTCCTTCTTCTTGGAACCCCATTCTGGAATCTTCTACCTCAACTTCTAACTCATCAAACTGAGGCATCTACTGTTCATTCTTCAGATCACAGTTCAGATGTCTCTTTCTTAGGTAATCTTTCCTCATCAGTCAGGCAAACTCAGTTTTCCCTGTTACTTTTTCCTTATTTCACTTACCTCAATTGTAATTAAATATTTGCTTAATCATTATTATTTTTTCCTAATGTCTATCTTTTTTACTATACCACATAAGGGCAGGGGCTGGATCTTCCCTGTCTCCTCAGGGCCCCACCTTGAGTCTGTCATATGTGGTTGTTTAGTCTGTATATGCTTAGTGAATGGATAATAGTGGCTCAGTACAAAGTGATTCTCACACAGCAAGAGATAAAAAAGGAAACACTTCAGAATATCCCCCTGGTTGGTTCTGATATGCCCTCCACACTTAGGAGCATCATCCTCTCCTGTATGCCAAAGAATGGTGTAAGGCCCATGCTGATGGGCATTGTGTGTCAGGGGAGGTATCCAAGTTGGTTTTCCTACCAACGCATATGGCTAGTCTGTCTTTGCTGGAAAGAGCATTGTGATAGTCTACTGTTTAAAGGCCCTCTCTCCCATTCCTCCTGCCATGCCTCTCTCCTTGACTTTCGCCTTAGCTTTGTTAATTTGCCTTGGCCAAAAGACCTCTAGAAGAGAGACCACAAGCAGGGAATTGACATGTGGTTAGTAGCTGGGCACACTGTCTTATATCTCTTTCTTCACCATGAGAAGAGCTCCCTGTTGGCTGGGCCTCCATTGAACACATGTGGACAGACCTGAGCCCAAACTTCAGTGAAGACCCACGTCCAGCTGGACTAAGGCTTGGAGCAGAGCTGTGCAGCAGAGCCCAACCCAAATCAGCTGAATGTTACTGACCTGTAGACATTTGAGCTAAATAAATATCTATTACACACTGGCAACGTTTTGTGGTTGTTTGTGATGCAGCAAATGCTAACTGACACAGACCTTAAAGCTTGGATAGATTTCTGCAACTGGTCTGAATGTGGTGCCTTTTTCCCACGAGACTTATGAACAAAAGGTTTATCTGTTTCCAATGATGTACATCTACAATGATGGAACAGAAACAGGATCGTCACAATAAACTTTCCATTTGGAAGACCCAGAGCAGTCAACAATTATTAACAATTGTAAAGTCCTACTAGATAAACAGTGTGAGGGTCTGTGAAGGCCATGAGAATATGTGTGCAGGTTTTAATACAGGGAGCACACTTGACCTAGAGGGGCTCCAGTGATACACCCTTCATTGCCTTGGAGTAGAGGTCATGCCTGTCATGTCCTGCTCTTCACCAAAGACTGTGTGAGGGAGAGTTGGAATCCTAAAACAGAATTGTTCCTGGGATACCCAGTACCCCTTTTTAGACCAATCTTAGCAGCTTTGCTGAGCCTACCTTCCTCTGAAAAGCAGCTTAGGCACCTTTCCTCAACACACTCTCTCTCCTGCTCTCCCTCATTCACAGTCTACTGGCTTTCCCATCCTTGTCTAACTCTCTCTCTATTTCTTTGCCTGCAGGTGTTTGCTCTACTAAAATCCTTACATGCTTAATTTTGCCTAAGCATTTGCGTTTTGGAGGATCTAAACTAAAAGAAGTGGGAGTAAGTTTGGTTTAAGAAAATAGGAGCAAGATGAAGATTTGGCACTGGCCTACCAACCACTCAGTGGAAAAGTGGACACTGCTCTGATAGGCAGGTAGGAGACGAATAGCCCCTGGCACAAGGTGAAGTTCAGTGGCTAATCATTTTGCTGATAATGACCTGTAAAAATGTCCTGGTGAAAGGGAATGCTGAGGAAGTTGCCATGATGCTGGCATATGAGATACATAGGATGAATCATGCCTGCCAACACAGTGAAATTGGCTGGTTACTGCCTTGTTGAAATTAGGTGCTTCAGAAGGATCGTGTAAGATTGCCTGACATTAATATGTGATTAATGGCTAAGTGTGAGAACCACAGAGCTTGGATGGCAGTAGCATATTAAAAGAGAGGACTACTCGGCTAGGTACATGGCTCACGCCTGTAATCCCAGCACTTTGGGAGGCTGAGGTGGGTGGATCACCTGAGGTCAGGAGGTTGAGACCAGCCTGACCCACATGGAAAACCCTATCTCTACTAAAAATACAAAATTACAGGCCGGGCGCGGTGGCTCAAGCCTGTAATCCCAGCACATTGGGAGGCCGAGACGGGCGGATCACAAGGTCAGGAGATCGAGACCATCCTGGCTAACCCGGTGAAACCCCGTCTCTACTAAAAAATATTTAAAAAACTAGCCGGTGAGGTGGCGGGCGCTTGTAGTCCCAGCTACTCGGGAGGCTGAGGCAGGAGAATGGGTAACCCGGGAGGCGGAGCTTGCAGTGAGCTGAGATCCGGTCATTGCACTCCAGCCCTGAGGTCGACAGAGCGAGACTCCGTCTCAAAAAAAAAAAAAAAAAAAAAAAAGAAAGAAAAAATACAAAATCCTAGGCGTGGTGGCACAGCCTGTAATCCCAGCTACTCGGCAAGTCTGAGCAGGAGAATCACTTGAACCCAGGAGGCAGAGTTGCAGTGAGCCGATATCATGCCATTGCACTCCAGCCTAAGCAACAAAGAGCGAAACTCCATCACAAAAAAAAATTAAAATAAAATAAAAAAGAGAGAGAGAGAGACAGACAATCAAATGGCTAGGACAACTAATTGTGAGAGTTGCAGAGTTCCAAAGATGACTGAAAACTCAGTCAAATCAGGTTTGCTATGTGAAGGTCAGAGTCCTAGGAAGGAAGACTACAGATTTTGATAACTGTGACAGTGCTATCTGGATTTTCCTGAGGATGTTGACTCTGCAACCCTCTCTGGATTCTCTTGGTGTGTAGAAGTTGCCACCTTTCCCTTCTGTAGGAAGATCTACCATTTCAACTATGCTAGAAGATACTTCAGAACCTCTCCACACAGGTAACCCATGCCCTGTTCAGAAGCAGTCCTCACCACTTCTACTGGCTGCCAGATATAACTAGGGACTGGATATTTAAGAGTTCTTGGTCAAAGGGCAAGTATTCTTTGGAAGTCAATCTCACCTTGGCTTGATCACCTGTGATCACACCTAACCCTCCTAGGCCAATTCTTTCTATCTTTAGTACCATGTTTAGGGTTGACTGGAAAAAATGGTGTGAGGCCAATCCAGCTTTCAATTCATCTAATGGCCCCGAGCAGGGCCCACTTCAGAGGTGTAGGACCTGTGTAGTCATACAGTGCCTTGCACTCAAAAAGGATCTGCTATTGCCATGTTGAAATTGCCAACAAATTCATATTTAAACATATTCATAAGTGAAGTCCAGTGTTTCAGGGGAATATACATGGGAACAGAGGAGATACAAAGCAAAATGCAAGTATCTTGCCCTGTTCTATTCCTTAGTTCCCAATTCACACAGTGTTCATGATGTCCAGGAGCACAGGATTCTGGTGGACCCATGCTAAGTGGAAGTTCACAGAGAATCAAACCAAGTATTCAAGGTCGGTGTCTTATGTCCACTACTGAGGAAGCAAAGGCACTGATAGCCCCAAAAGGCCATGATTTTAATTCAAACCAGAGCTTGCTTCAAACACAGAAAGAAAACAATAGTGTTCTAAGAAACATGAACAACCAAGGAAACTTATCATACTTTCTTATGCATATTAGTTTCCTGTATTAATGACGTACTTACATTGAAAATGATGACAAAGGAGGAAAGAAAAAAACAGGACAACCCATATTTCATTTTCTTTCTGTCTTTCATCACTCATCAGTAAGCTGAAGGTAGAGAATGTTGGTAGAATGTATGCATGTCAAGAAGTAAAATAAAAACAGTTGAGTTAGTTTACACAGTTTCCACTGTTTGGGTAAGGAAAAAAAAGATATTCATGTGTAAACTACAAATAAAATAAAATAAAATAAAACCATGGTGGAATTTTGGTGATTCCACATACAAATTAAATACTCCCATATTTGCATTTAAAAATAGGTATTGTACAATACACAGATGAATGGTAAAATGTATGCTAATCATTTTAAATTTTAATTTTCCTTTCTTAAGATGACACTAAATGGCAGACAAAAACTGTCATGACAGGAGAAAGATTATAAAATAAAGGAAAAGTTTTATATTTTAGTATATTTAATTATGTATTTTTTTTCCTACTTTTTGAATAAGCAGTTTCTTTATGGACTTAGTCCTGCAAATAATGTAGCCAGTTCTGACTATAAGCTAGTTATTTGACTTCTTTCCATTTCATGCATTCAGTATTGAGTGATTAACTGAAAAACAGATTTTGGCTGCAGGTGCTCAAGTTTAGAATGTGGCTCCATGTCTAAATGAAGGGAGCTGAAGCACAGATTGTTATAATGAGAGGAAGAATAGTATAGTAATTAAAGCACTAATACCAGGAGCAGGGTGCCTGACATTACATTCTGGCCCTATAAACTTTTTGATCTGGGGTAATTTATTTAATTTCTCTGTCTCAGTTTGTTCATCTGTAAAATGGAAATGTGATGATAACAATGCCTACTACATGGGGCTGTTGCAAATGTAAAGTGAATGAAGATTAATAAATGTAAAACACTTAGAATAGTGTGTGGCAGATGTTTGGTACTATTAACCATTACTATTATTTTATAAAATAGAGGGAAATAGCCTACCTTTAATCAGAAATCTGAGTCACCTATAGTACATTATTATAAATTAGCATTATTTTAAAAATTATATATGACAATACTTAAGAAATATTTAGCTTTGAGGCAGCTGGCGTGTGAGGGGTTTGCTCGCTCTAGGGAGATTCTTAAAGCAGTCACTATGTCAACAGACATAGATGCTTCCCTTTCTTCATATGATAAAGATCAGGGATCCAAACTTATTAGAAAAGCTAAAGACATATCATTCATCCCCATTGGACTGGCAGGTTTTGCTGCAATTGTTGCATATAGATTATACAAATCAAAGAGCAGAGGAAATACTAAAATGTCCCTTCATCTGATCCACATGCGTGTGGCAGCCCAAGGCTTCGTTGTAGGAGAAACGACTCTTGGGCTATTCCACGTATTAGGAATTCTGGGCAATCCTAAGCCTTAGAAGAAGTGAAGCTGTCTTGGTCTTGTTGGAGGAGCTTGCTTTAGTTAGACATCTCATTACTGAAGTTACATATTAATGTTAAAAATAAACTATTTGAGTAGGTTCAGATGGTAACACGGCATTTTGAATATTGGCTTCCTTTCTTGCAGACTTAATTTGCCTGGTGATCGAACTATTCGTGACTAGTTTACTAACTAGGTCATTCAGGGGAGTCAAGTTAACACAAAAGAAACATGTCACCTAAATGCACTTGATAGTGTTAAAATGTCCACCTTCTTAAACTATTGAGGTGAAATTAGTTCTAAAGAAGACAGCAGGCCAACCCTGAAGTACTCCCAGTTTGCTGCAGAATCTCACGTTTTGGATTTTATATAAGAGTCCTATTTGCCCCAGTTAATTTAACTTTTTATGTATCTGTCTTGTGGACTGGCTGGCTCTTTTAGAGCTCTGTCTAGAAAGCACATGGAATAGAATCTGTAAAGCCTCCCACAGCTGAAAGTGTGTGTGTTTATGTGTTTAAACCAAATCTAGAAAGCTTACAGTAGAGCTGCATACTAGTAGTATTTATTAAAGAATCGTAATTATAAACAATGAGAATAATTTATGGATTCTAGTTTAGTCCTTTTGTAATTGTAGAATTATATTTTTGCTGCTGTTATATTAGAATAATTTTTAAATATCATCTTGAAATAGAAATTTGTATTTTAAGCACTCATGGAAAGGTAAATAAACGCTTTCTAAATGTGTGCGTTGCTGGCTGTGTACGGTGACTTATGCCTGTAATCCCAGCACTTTGGGATGCCGAGGTGAGTGGATTTCTTGAGTGTAGGAGGTCGAGACCAGTCTGGGCAACATAATTAAACCCTGTCTCTACTAAGAACACAAAAATTAGCCAGGGATGGTGGCGCACACTGGTAGTCCCAGCTACTTGGGTGGCTGAGGCAGGAGAATTGCTTGAGCCTGGGAAGCAGAGGATGCAATGAGCCGAGATCATACCACTGCACACCACTGCACTGGGCAACAAAGTGAGACCCTGTCTGTAAATAAATAAATAAATAAATAAATGTGTGTTTTGCTTATTTTCTCTATAAGAATTGTAAACATTAAACTAAACAAATTACCTATAATATAATTAATCAATGTTTTATGAGCAAGCTGGTTTGGTCAGACAGTGTATACACACTTTTATATACTACAGAATGCTTTACCTTGTGAAATTCTCTTGTCTAACCTGAATTTACATTCTATAGTGATAACATGGTATATGTATTGTTATTAAATAAAATGACCATGTCTAAAACAAAAATTACCTTCACTAAACGATACTTAAGCACATATGTAGTTTGAGGTTCTGATAGGTGAGCAGAAATCATTATTTTCCCAAAATGAACATTTTCGAGCTGTCTTAAGCTTATGACTAAACATGCTCAGACATTGCTTCAGGTAATCTGCCCATAGACAGTCAGACTACATTAGTATTGCTTTGTGTTGGAGCTACAGTTACTTGTGAAAGAAAAAAAAAATCATCACATTTTATTTTCCAAATTATATATTTAATTGGTGAGTTACTAAGCACTTAGAAAAAAAGTAAACCATAACAAAGCTAGCTGAAACAAACTTGCCTTCATCCATCCTAGAAACTTACAAATGTTTGGATGTTCAGGCACAGATCATACATTATATTGATGTATCACAACTTGGAAGATTCAATACCATGGAGAATAGAGCCTGAACTTAGAACTGGAAAGTAACGTTTGCAATTATAAAGACCTACGTTCTCATTTCTCTAAATAGCTATGAAATTCTTCCATGTTCCAAATCCCCCTGGAAGTGTGTGAGTGTTAAACGGAAATAAGTGCCCAGCCTTAATAATTAAAAATACCACTGCAACATTTATCTTTAAAGAGAGCTCTGCAGGCTGGAAAAAGAAAGATTTCAATCTGCTTCTAAGTAAAATAATCTTTAATTTTAAAAAGTACTCCCAAAATTATTTCATTAAAAATCCAAAGGATACATTCTTTCTTTTAGAATAATTCCATTCTTCTGCAAAATGTCCTGGGCATTTTGATTCTTTCATTCTTCTTCATATTTTTATTTCTTAGTGACTTTTCTCTTCTCCTAACATACAAACTAAGGGCAAGCACGTTCCCATAAATGTTTATATCCTCCCAAAGTGACTAATACAGTGTCATACATTCAGTACAATCAATGAAATCTTATTTCATTGATTGCCATTGGATTAATAAACCTTAGTAAGATTTTCTAACAAGCATAATTTTTAAATAATAGGATTTAAAAGGAATAAGTAAAGAAATCATAGATTTTATATGTCTTTATGTAATAATGGCTAAAAGTCACCTTAAATTTACTAAATATCTGTAAACTGATTATAAAATAAAACACTTCAAGATGGTGTAGCAAAGACTAGCCTAGTTATATTCTCAGGGCAACCCATCCCTCAGAATTTTGGAAACCAAGTGAATTAAGCTTCCACCTCTACTACTCTGGATAATGTCAAAGCCTAGCTAAGCAGCACTACCTGTTGACATTCGCCTTGGTACCTGGGTGTAATCCAAAGTATCTACAGACATTTGGCAACTTACTTTTAGAATCACATAAATTTAGGCCGGGGCGGTGGCTCACGCCTGTAATCCCAGCACTTTGGGAGGCCAAGATGGGCGGATCACGAGGTCTGGAGATTGAGACCATCCTGGCTAACACTGTGAAACCCCGTCACTACTAAAAATACAAAAAATTAGCCGGGCGTGGTGGCGGGCGCCTGTAGTCCCAGCTACTCGTGAGGCTGAGGCAGGAGAATTGTGTGAACCCTGGGGGCGGAGCTTGCAGTGAGTGGAGATCGTACTACTGCACTCCAGCCTGGGTGACAGAGCGAGACTCCGTCTCAAAAAAAAAAAAAAAAAAAAAAAAAAAAAGAATCACATAAATTTAGAATTGTAAAAGTTCACTAAATTTATCTAGCCCATATTCTTCATTTTCACATGAGGTACTGAAGTCCTCAGATGTTCTATCATTTGCTCAAAGGCACTCAACTCAATGAGTATGTGGATGTAAGCTATCAGGTCTCCTTAACTTCAAGCCCAGTTCTTGTAACTCTACAGAATCTTCTTTATCCAACTGTCAGAGAATTTCTATGGCCCAGAAGTACTTGGGAACAATGTTTAATCATTATATCCTTCTAAAACGAGGAGGAAAAAATCATTAATTCAGAAACTCAAGAAAAACCAGGGCTTCTGGATACTTTCTGTTTGGAAATCATGTGAAATGCTAGTGTTATGTATATAATCCTTTATTCTACTCATGTTTTTTGAGGGATATAAGAATATTGACCTCAGACTCGTCCTGAAACTGAAGTAATGAGTGAAGAACTCTTGTTCAAAATACTCTATCCAGAGTTCCAAAGGTTTCTTTTCAAAGAAATGCCCTGTTTCTAAGAGTCACTGCAGTCTTCCGGGGTGGGAGCGTAGGGGCTGGGGATGAAGCTAGGTATTGGATGCTGAGGCTGTTAAGGTTAATGATGTCAGGTCAAATAATTGCCATATATTTTTTCCTCATTACCTCACTGGCTTCCTCTGTTATGGCAGTAAGATATATAGTACAAACACTTAAATACATACAGAAAAGGGAGATATTTTAAAATGAAAGGACTTCAAGATCATTCCTCTAGGGATGGTACAGAATCTGTCTGCCTATGAGGTAGAGGGAGTAGCCTCTCCTAAATTTTGAGATCAAAATTAGCAAGAATAGGAGCCAAACTTGGGCTAGGCTAGGAATTTAGGACTTAGCTTCTCTTATGGATGTAATTATGTTATTTCTGTAAAGCTGCAGACATAGGAAAGATGACTTCAAATAAAACAAATAGACAGCACAAAAGCCCACATGTTTAACTGCACAATCAGGTTGAAACTGCCGCCATAAAAAATTGGTCTGTAGAATCCTAATGCATTAAAACAAAACAAAAAATTTAGAGGACATGTCAAACAGATGAGAGATTAAGAAACTGAGGGCCTTGACAGTTAAGAGACCTTCCAAAGGTCACACAACTGTCAGAGACAAATCAGTCAGGCCACTGCATATATTTTATATTATCAACTGCCTGCTTTGTACTGTTTTGAAGCAGAAGTCCAACCCCAAAATTTAGGAGTCGAAATGTAAACTGCTTTAATCTATGAAGAGGAGAATTTTGAGATATGTCAAGGTCAAAGAGAGACTATAGGAAAAGATATTACATATTTTCCTTTTGTCATTATTCAATGAGCTGTCCACTCCTCCATGGCCACTGCTTTTGGCTAGGTATAAGCTGTGGAAAGATTTCTCCTGGATTCATCTATTCCCTGGAAAGAAAACTCAATCTGGCTTAAGAGAAAAAATTCCTCTCCATGTAATGATAAATTGTCTAAATTGAAAGCTCACACCATAATCAAAGTTGAACAGTACAGACATCCTACAAAATTAAATTTTCATCTAGTGAATCTGAATGTTTTGAGGAAAAAATACTTGTGTTTTTAAGGCCTACTCCCAGGTAACTAAAACACCATCATAATGATATTTTTTCTTCATTTCTATAAGCTCTGCTTTTAGTGGAATGCTTAATGTTCTTTGAATGTAACCACCAATAATACTATTTTTATAAGAAAAAAATGCCTGCAAATGTTGATATATAATGATTCATGCAGTTTTGCTGAAACTAAATATAAAATTAACACATTTTTTAACGTGTCAAGAAGTTTAACCGCACAAAATGTACAGTGTACATTCATAGTTTTCTTTTGTACTGTACTGAAACTAAATTTCGTATTTTCATACAATCTATACAATCTGATTCTCTGTGTGTTTCAACTTTACCCAAATATTATCTCTATAATAGTGCCACTAAACTGTTTAAGATGTAGTTGATTTAAACTACTAGTCACAAACCTCAAGAATCAGTTTTTTAAATAAACAATACATTCATTTTCTTTTTTTACATAACTATCTCCAGGCCCCAAACCAGCTTTCTAAATTTATCTCCCACTTTTCCTCTTCCTGATGCAGCTCTAGTAGCTGTGAGCTGGTGTCTTCCATCTCATGCTTCTCCAGCTATCTTACTCAGCTGATTATGCTCTTTCCTCTAACAGCCAGAATCTTAAATTCTACCCAGCCTTCTAGACCCAGGTCGGATACATTCCTAGTGCCACAGCATTTCGTAATAACTTGGTCAGGGATAATCTCATCTGCCTGACAAATTACAACCTTTCATATCTTCCTGCTGCACCATCACCTTTTGCTTCATAGCATGGATCTTTAGGGAACAATTTATTATAGTGTTAAGAGTGAGAACTCAAGAGCCATACAACCGGAGTTCAAATCTTGCCAATCTATTGGCTCACTGTGGATCTTGGGAATATACTTTAACCTCTCTTAAATCCAATTTCATCATTTATCAAATGAGATAATTATAGTACCTACTTTATAAAGTTGTAATAATCTAAGATTGTAACATATAAAATGCATTGAAAGGTGTCTAATACCTAGTAAGTGCTCAATAAACATAAGCAACTACCAATACTTTAATTTTATTACTATTATCATTATTTGCAGTGGAGAGAGCTTCTACTAATAATTAAGTGACCCAGGAAGTTGCCTAATCTTTTCAAGTTTTTGTTTTCTTATCTATACTAAAGCAAAGCTTCTGCACAGCAACGGAAACAATCAATAAAGAGATAACCTGCAGAATGGGAGAAAATATTTGCAAACTATTCATCCAACAAGGGATTAATAACCAGAACATATAAGAAACTCAAACAACTCAATAGCAAAAAAACAAATAATCTGATTTACAAATGGACAAATGATCTAAATAGATGCTTCACAAAAGAATACATATAAATGGCCAACAGGTATATGAAAAAAACATGCCCGACATCACTAATCTTTAAGGAAATGCAAATCAAAGCCACAATTATATCACTTCACTCCAGTTAAAATGACTATTTTCAAAAGGACAAAAAATAATAAATACTGGCAAGGATGTGAACACTCACACACCACTGGGGGGGGAATGTAAATTAGCACAGCCACTGTAAAAAGCAGTATGAAAGTTCCTCAAAAAACTAAAAATATATCCACCATATGATCCTGCATTCCCACTGCTAGGTATATATCCAAAAGAAAGAAAATTAGTGCATCAAAGAGATTATATACATTCCCATGTTTATTGCAGCACTACTCACAATAGCCAAGGTAAGGAAGGAACCTAAGTGTTTATCAGTGGATAAATGTATAAAAGAAAACATGCCATATATATATAAAATGAATATATATGATATATATATGGCATTTATACATACATACATACACATATATGGCATATATTATTAATATATTAATAAATATATTACATATATTTATATATATAAATAACTTTTTGTATATTTCAAAATACCTACCAGATTTGGAATGTTCCCAATACCACTAAATAACATTTGAGGTTATGGATATTCAAATTACCCCCATTTGATCATTACACATTATATGCATGTATCAAAATACCACATGTACCCCATAAATATGTACAATTATATAACAGCAAAATCTTCAAACATTTTTGAAGTCAATACCAAAAAACTGTATTTACTTTATTATTCATTATCTATTGCTGCCTAAGAAATTATCCCCAAACTTACTTCTTTGAAAAACATTTATTGTCTTCTAAGTCCTATGGGTAAGGCATACAAGGTCCTCTGGTTCAGAATTTCTCACAAGGCTGTAATCAAGATGTCCACAGAGCTGCAAGCATTTCAAGGATCAACTAGGGAAGGATCTGCGTCTCAATTCATGCTTTTGTTGTAGGCAGAATTTAGTTTTGCACGAGCCGTTTGTCTTGGGGCTTCAGTTACTTGCTGGCTGTTGGCCACAGGAGATGCTCAGTTTCTTGACATGTGGGTCTCTTTCAAAGGCAGTTTACCACAATGCAGCTTGCTTCACCAAAGCAAACAAATAAGAGGGCAAAAGAGAGACAGTGTAAGCAAGAGAAAAGTCATAGTTTTCTGGAACCCAATCTCAGAAATAATTAAGTGTAATTATTTACACTTAATGTAATATCACTACTGTCCTACTCTGTTCATTGGTAGAGTCACTGGGTCAAGTCTACATTCAAAGGAGGGAGATTATACAAAGGGGTGAGTGCTATGTGATGGAGATCACTGGGTCATCTTAGAAGGTCTCCTACCACACCTCATAAAGTTATTGTAGAAATTAAATGGTCTTAATGTATCTGTAGTTCATTGTAGACTACCTAGGACACAGCAGATATACAACAAATATGAATGTATTCTTCCCTCTCTAGTAGAATAAAACTCCTAGGAGACAAACACATAATCAGTGAGCCCTGCAGTACCTAAGCCAACTTTGCTCTCAACAACCAGTAGAGGCATAAATAATACTGACACTACTGTTCACAATCTCGCCAACATTATCTTTATTTTCAGAAGGTACAACCTATTACCTTTCTACAGTGACTCATTTACAGTACAAGAGCATAGTAGGCAGAATAATCTCCCCCAAAGAGGTCCATAGTCCAATCCACAGAACTTGTGAATAAATTACTTTACATAGGAAAAGGAACTTTACACATGTAATCAAGTTAAGGTTACTGAAATGGGAAGACTGACATGGTTTATCCAGGTGGGTTCAATTTTATCACAAGAATCCTTTAAAAGCAGAGAACCATTCCTGGCTGTGGTCAGAGAAACACTTGTGATTATGCCAGAATAATTAGAGAGATGCAACATTGCAGGCTTTGAAGGTAGAAGAAGGGGGCCAAGAGCCAATGAATGTGGACAGCCTCCAAAACGAGAAAAGGCAAGAAAACAGATTCTAGCCTGCACTCTCCAGTAAAGAGTGCTACCTTGCTGTCAACTTGATCTTAGGTCGGTGAGATTATTGTTGGACTTCTGATCTATAGAACAAGAATATAATACATTTACATTGTTTAAAGCAACTAAGTTTGTGGCAATTTGGTATAATGGCAACAGAAAAATAATAGAAAGAGAAAATATCTAAGTGTGTCCTGAGAGAGATCACACACAGGTACTCTCTAAATGTTGAAGGAATATATATGATCATTCTATAATGTACAATATTAAAAATCATTGAGTAAAAAAACTTGTAGTTCAAAACACCATTACAAAGCATGCGACTATTTTTTCTAAATCATTGTATTTCAAGACTATTAACTATCATCAAAAGCAATGAGAATAAAACTATTATGTTTTATTTAACAAACACTTGTAGAATATTTACTATGTGGTAGATACTATTATAGAGTCTAAAGTCATAGATACGTTATAAATATTATTCATTTAGTTCTATTAACTTACAAGACAGTCACTATTATCATTCTTCTTCTACAGACAAAGAACAAATACAATTTTGATGAGCTTTCCCAGGCAAACTTCCCCAAGCTTGTAAGTGGCAGAGCTAGAATTCAAACTCAGGCACTCCGGCTCCACAGTACTTGAATTGTGCTTCTTCTAAAATCATAAGTGAATTGTGTATAATAATCATAATGAAATCATATATATTCCCAATACATTGTTTCATATATTTATTTAGACTTAAGCAGACTAAAAAATTGTATATATTCTGGATTCTTCCCAAATCAATCGTTGACCAATTACTAAGTACCTCCTATGCCACAGGCATAGAGGAAAAAGAGAAATGAATAAAACAATGAGTCTCCCCTTAGAGAGTTCACAGATTAGTGACAAGAGACAGATGACACAATAATACAATAATTTATGTTTTCATGAAATAATATAAATTCATTAAACCAAAACCATCTCTTATGGCCCTATTCTCCATGAGTTCCTCATTTAGAAGGGAAGGTAAGTATTGACATAAACAGCCGTGTGATACTTTTTAAGTTATGGTAGAAGCATGTAGCTGTTACCAAGAGGCACAGAAAAAAGAAAAATATTTGTAGGAACTGGCAGAGGGGACACTGAATGGTTTGAAGGAGGAGACACAGAGTTTTGCAGTTTAGAGATCATTTCAGCAAGCAAGGATAGTAAGCCTGAAGGGTAGTGAGGCTGGAAGCCACCAATTTGTTAAGAGATGGCTTAAAGTGCAAGGATAATGAGGGTTTGAATTAAAGCAATTGCAGGAAAGATTATTAAAAGAGAGAGTGAATTTGGAGTGGTATTAGCAGGCATTATGGACGGGAACCCAGGATATGACATTGTCCATACTCCCCAGAATCCCCTCCACACACATAAGTCTCCCTCAAAGAATAATAATAGCAAATGCAGCAGTGAGAAGTTACAATTGATGACTATGTAAATACCCAGCAGAGGAACGGCAAGAGAGAGTCTCTGGAATGTGTGAAAAGTCCTGGTGCCCTTCTAGAGAGTTTGAACATTAGCCTGCAGATACTAGGATCTGGACAAAGTAGTTAGAATGCATGATCAGATAACAGTGAAGGTACCATGGTTAGAAAGATAGATGCTAGCCTAGAGTGAGGAGAAATCAGCATCTGAGAAAGGAGATAGTACTGTAGTGTATTCAAGTTAAAATTTTAATTTCAGTTTTTATTTTCAAGAGAGACTGATTTCTAAAGGCAACATTTCTTTTTATAACAAATACTGTTTTTAAAAGTTGAATTGTCATAAATAATTACAGCTAGCTATTGCTTGCACTGTATAATGATGTTTCAGTCAAGGATGGCCCACATATACAACAGTGGTCCCTAAGACTATAATAGTGTATTTTTACTGCAATTTTTCTATGTTTAGACATGGTTAGATACACAAATACTTGCCATTGTGTTACAACTGCCTATAGTACTCAGTAGAGTAACATGCTGCGCGGGTTTGTAGCCTAGGAGCAAAAGGTTATCCCATATAGCCTAGGTATGTAGTAGGCTACATCATCTAGGTTTGTATAAGTACACTCTATGATGTTCACACAACAAAATAGCCTAATGACACATTTCTCAAAATGTATCCCTACTGTTATGAACGACTGTATGTAGAGGCAGTGCTCTAACTACCTTACATATAGTATTTGTTTAATTCTCAAATATTATCATTGATTCAGTTTATTGTTAAGTCTCAGAGAGGTCAAGTAACTTGCCCAGGGTCATTCAGTAATGGGTAGGTGGAATTTGAATCCACAATGTGATGTTAGTACCGGAATTCATAGCCACTGTATCATCAACACGTGTTTGGTTAAATCCAGATATGGAGAAATTATTTGTATTATGTTGAGCTTCAGAGCATGCATAGACTCTGGAACCAGACTACCTAGGTTCAGATCTCCATTTCACCATTTAATGGCTGTGAGAAATTCGACTAGTTACTTCAGCTTTCAGTACCTGTTTCCTCATCTGTAAGTGGGAACAATAACAGTGTTTGCCTCCTAGAGTAGTTCTGAGGATTAAATGAGTAAATTTAGTAAAAGGGCTCAGAAAAGTACCTTGAGCATATTACATAACCAATAAAATTTACCTATTATCAATATTATTATTCTAATATAAAGTATTGAGAATAGTGGTATGAAACACTGGATATACTGCATGGCCCCAATTGAGATCTGAGATAGGCAGAATAATGGCTCCTAAATATATCCAGTCCCCAAACCCTGTAAGCTGTGAATATGTTACATTATTACCACAAAAGGGACTTTGCAGATGTAATCAAAGTTATGAACCTTGAGAGGGGGAGATTCTGTCTAATCAATGGATTCTTAAAAGGCTGTAATTGGAGAGATACAGCAATGGAAGAAGAGGAAAGGAAGATTTAGAAGGATGAAAGGGTCTCAATCCACTGTTGCTGGCTTTGGAGACGAAGAGGGCCATAACTAAGGAATGTGAGTGGCCTCTAGAAGCTGGAAACAGCTCTCAGCTGACAGCCAGCAAAGAAACAGGGAGAACAGCTACAACAGCAAGGGACTGAATTTGTCCAACAACATGAATAAGCAAAAAAAAAAAAAAAATCAGATTCTTCCCTTAACTCTCTAGAAAGGAACACAGTCCTGTGGACACCTTGATTTTAGGCCATTGAGAACCACGTTGGACTTCTGACCTACCGAACTGTAAGGTAACAAACTGGTGGTGGTTCGAGCTTCTAACTTTGTTACAGAAATACTATTAATAGTAAACTAATAAAAGATTCACACTTAACTTTTTCCTAAAAGACTCAAACATATTGATTTAGGAGCTACATAATATTCTACAATAAATTTAACTTCTTAAAGTCAGCATTTTAAAACTATATTAGAGACATAAATCAATGTCTTATTTACATTTTTATTGTTAAATTCTTAGAATCTAAAAGTTGCTAAAAGGCTAAAGAGGATATAAAATGCTATTACAAAATATTTTCATCTTTTCTATGTAAAGGTAAAAAAATTCAATTTTAATTTTTTAACTTCTCATAGTTAATGAACAAATTAACTTTGTTTTTTTTCCTAATATTTTTTAAGTCCACAGCCAAGTTCTAATAAAGGCTCTTAACATGTCACTAGGAATATATAAATTCTAGGTTTAAAATAACTCATGTTTTGCATTTACAGAGGTAAGCATTTACTAAGAAGCAAAATATTCTGTCTTGGTTATTATTTACACATTCACTGCCTCTGAATTTATATGAATTAGCTCTGAGAGAGTAAGAGCTGTGTCTGTTTTCTGTCTTCACATTTTTATCAACACTGCCTAGCAAAACTCCTGGGCCTCAGAAAGCTTTTGTTAAATAAATGAATGAAAAATAAATATATCTTTAAAAAACTGGAAACAAAGCTTCCCTGGAACCTCAGCTCACTAGCTCATGGGAAAACTAACAAGGTATACTGTATCTACAGGTTAAACATTAAAATCCAAAACTTATTTTAAACATTTTCAACAGAATGTTAAGTGTTATATGTTTCCCCGCATTCTGAATGAGATTATGTTTCAAGTTTCTTGGTATCTTTATTATTTTCATTCACTACTGTGTGATGTGCACATGACATACACAAGGCTCTATGAACCAGAATTTGCATTCTGAAAATGTCCTCTATGTCAAGTCTTTGTGAGTACTTTACCCTGTCCCTCTCAAAAATTAAGTGAAGCACAGCATATGTGTAGGCTACCTGAGAGGTGCAGCGTGGTTGGTTTTCTTCACAATTGCTAAACGAAAGGCCTACTCTTCTTCAGCGAGATTTTTACTCTCTAGAACAGCAGTATCCATAGAAATATGATGGAAACCACGTAATTTAAAATTTTCCAAAACATGCTCATTTTGACATGTAATCAATATAAAATTAATGAAATATTTTATATTCTTTTTATTTTCAGACCATGCTTTAGAAATCTGGTGCATGTTCTACACTTAGAGAAGACCTCAGTTCAGACTAGTCACTTTTCAGGTGGTCAGTGACTACTATACTGGACAGCTGCAGCTCTAGAAAATCCACTCCCAAACCCCTAAGTGAACTACATACCCTATCAACTTATAGCTTCTACTCTGTCTCAATTTGTACCACTGTTTCACAATTTGGATAGCATTAGAGTTCATTAATAACTTTTATTTTAGCAAATCTGTTCCATGGGTAGTTTCTGAAATAAAAATACAAGCAAAAAAAAAAAATAAATAAATAAACAACCTAATAATTGTGGTTCTACAGTATATGCTCTTCCTCGATTGTCTAACAGAGCTTTCGTATAAGTGAGTGCTCCTTGTAGGCACGGAGAGTCGAGACTGGAGGCAAGAACTAAGACGTTCTTAAACCCTGCTACTTGCTGGAATCCTAAAGCGCCTACCATCCTTCAAACCTTAGAACTAACTCTCCAGAGAGACACAGCCATTCATACCACAGATCCAGATGGCAGATGGCGATCCTCAACTCCGGCTACATGTCAATGCCTGGTGAGTACTCTTCCCTCAGAGCCCATTCCCAGAAGCTCTGCCTCGACTCCCCAAGGGGTAGGCGACCTGGCTGTCCGAATTCCTAAGCGTTACCGGGGAGATCTGAGGGCCTCCGAGGGCGGGAAACCTGAGGCCAGACGCGCGCTGCCCCGAAGGCGAGAACGCATCCGGTCCGCTCTACGGGGTCTCCCGGGAGGGCTTTGCAGGGCGGATGACTGACGGGCCAGCTACCTGGCTTCCTGAGCCTGCAGATCAACAAGCTATCCTCCCTGTGCACACAGGCCCCGAGGGCGGGCAGGTCTCCAAGCGCCGCGCAACTGCCCTAGGCCCGACGCAGCCACCTGCCAGAGGGTTCCCTCCCCACCAGGCCATCCCTCAGCCAGTCCTCCTCCGACAGCGAACAAGGAACCCCAGAGGCACGGAGGCGTCTCGCCGACATCCGGTGACCCTTGCCAGAGGCCCTTCGTGACGTCCGCAAGCAGAGAAAGCCCTGCCCTCACAAAGCCCCTGCTTCCCCTAGGCCCCTTGACACTTGTAGCCTCCCTGACCCGGGGCTGACCGGTTCGTGACTCTCCTGCCAATCAGAGACAGAGTTCATCCGGCCAACCGACCAATCACCGCGCGCGAGTGTCCGCCTCGGCTTTTCGTCCCTTCGGCCCTTCGGTTCTTCGGCTTGTCGGCGTTCGCGGCTGTTTGGCCATCCCGGGCCTTCCGCAGCGCCGCTAAAGCGCAGCTCTCGTTGGTGTAACTTTTTCTTTTCCTTTTTTTTCGCCACTTCCGGCTCCTGCGTCGCTCCGGAAGCCTGCGAGTTCCGGAAGCCTTGGTAATCCAGATTCTGCTAGGAAAAGACAAGCTTTCCAGAGAATGTTTCAGAGAAAGTTACGTGGAGCGTGGGAGTTTCGCAGACTCCTAAGGTCAGTGTCTGCCCCCAGAGAGCCGGAGTGCAAACCCGAGGTCTTGTTTTCAGCTGGGAGGTCGTGGAGTTTCACGGCCTTGTAATTGTCGCCGTTTGCTTTTTTTTCCCTGTGTATTGGCTTCCTGTCTTCCTGGAAGAGGCAAATCAAAGCTTCTGAATTTCGGGAAAGGCAGTGAAGCAAACCTAAATTCCAAAAGATGTTTTTAGGATCGCGCCATTAAAAATAAACACACAGCTGCAGTTGAGCCCCTCTGCATTCCACATAGTGACTTAACAGACGAACTTTGAAATCTTTCTCTCACTTGGCGGTTGTGAGGATATTTACCTCTTATAAACGGCTTTGTAAAGAATTGAGGATCCAAGCTTTACTTAATATCTGAAAGTTCATGTAAAGTGTTATATGTGGTACAAAAAATTTGAGTATGCTTAGTTTTCTAACATTGTTGAAAGCGCACGTAAAAGCTGTTTTCTTATAGGGGAAGAGTTAATGAAACGTTTCTGATAAAATTGCTTGCGGTAAATTAGTTATATTTCACATTGTCTTTTGATAAG
>NW_016804150.1:2048449-2083075 GCF_001698545.2 Rhinopithecus bieti
AAAGACTCAAACATATTGATTTAGGAGCTACATAATATTCTACAATAAATTTAACTTCTTAAAGTCAGCATTTTAAAACTATATTAGAGACATAAATCAATGTCTTATTTACATTTTTATTGTTAAATTCTTAGAATCTAAAAGTTGCTAAAAGGCTAAAGAGGATATAAAATGCTATTACAAAATATTTTCATCTTTTCTATGTAAAGGTAAAAAAATTCAATTTTAATTTTTTAACTTCTCATAGTTAATGAACAAATTAACTTTGTTTTTTTTCCTAATATTTTTTAAGTCCACAGCCAAGTTCTAATAAAGGCTCTTAACATGTCACTAGGAATATATAAATTCTAGGTTTAAAATAACTCATGTTTTGCATTTACAGAGGTAAGCATTTACTAAGAAGCAAAATATTCTGTCTTGGTTATTATTTACACATTCACTGCCTCTGAATTTATATGAATTAGCTCTGAGAGAGTAAGAGCTGTGTCTGTTTTCTGTCTTCACATTTTATCAACACTGCCTAGCAAAACTCCTGGGCCTCAGAAAGCTTTTGTTAAATAAATGAATGAAAATAAATATATCTTTAAAAAACTGGAAACAAAGCTTCCCTGGAACCTCAGCTCACTAGCTCATGGGAAAACTAACAAGGTATACTGTATCTACAGGTTAAACATTAAAATCCAAAACTTATTTTAAACATTTTCAACAGAATGTTAAGTGTTATATGTTTCCCCGCATTCTGAATGAGATTATGTTTCAAGTTTCTTGGTATCTTTATTATTTTCATTCACTACTGTGTGATGTGCACATGACATACACAAGGCTCTATGAACCAGAATTTGCATTCTGAAAATGTCCTCTATGTCAAGTCTTTGTGAGTACTTTACCCTGTCCCTCTCAAAATTAAGTGAAGCACAGCATATGTGTAGGCTACCTGAGAGGTGCAGCGTGGTTGGTTTTCTTCACAATTGCTAAACGAAAGGCCTACTCTTCTTCAGCGAGATTTTACTCTCTAGAACAGCAGTATCCATAGAAATATGATGGAAACCACGTAATTTAAAATTTTCCAAAACATGCTCATTTTGACATGTAATCAATATAAAATTAATGAAATATTTTATATTCTTTTATTTTCAGACCATGCTTTAGAAATCTGGTGCATGTTCTACACTTAGAGAAGACCTCAGTTCAGACTAGTCACTTTTCAGGTGGTCAGTGACTACTATACTGGACAGCTGCAGCTCTAGAAAATCCACTCCCAAACCCCTAAGTGAACTACATACCCTATCAACTTATAGCTTCTACTCTGTCTCAATTTGTACCACTGTTTCACAATTTGGATAGCATTAGAGTTCATTAATAACTTTTATTTTAGCAAATCTGTTCCATGGGTAGTTTCTGAAATAAAATACAAGCAAAAAAAAAAATAAATAAATAAACAACCTAATAATTGTGGTTCTACAGTATATGCTCTTCCTCGATTGTCTAACAGAGCTTTCGTATAAGTGAGTGCTCCTTGTAGGCACGGAGAGTCGAGACTGGAGGCAAGAACTAAGACGTTCTTAAACCCTGCTACTTGCTGGAATCCTAAAGCGCCTACCATCCTTCAAACCTTAGAACTAACTCTCCAGAGAGACACAGCCATTCATACCACAGATCCAGATGGCAGATGGCGATCCTCAACTCCGGCTACATGTCAATGCCTGGTGAGTACTCTTCCCTCAGAGCCCATTCCCAGAAGCTCTGCCTCGACTCCCCAAGGGGTAGGCGACCTGGCTGTCCGAATTCCTAAGCGTTACCGGGGAGATCTGAGGGCCTCCGAGGGCGGGAAACCTGAGGCCAGACGCGCGCTGCCCCGAAGGCGAGAACGCATCCGGTCCGCTCTACGGGGTCTCCCGGGAGGGCTTTGCAGGGCGGATGACTGACGGGCCAGCTACCTGGCTTCCTGAGCCTGCAGATCAACAAGCTATCCTCCCTGTGCACACAGGCCCCGAGGGCGGGCAGGTCTCCAAGCGCCGCGCAACTGCCCTAGGCCCGACGCAGCCACCTGCCAGAGGGTTCCCTCCCCACCAGGCCATCCCTCAGCCAGTCCTCCTCCGACAGCGAACAAGGAACCCCAGAGGCACGGAGGCGTCTCGCCGACATCCGGTGACCCTTGCCAGAGGCCCTTCGTGACGTCCGCAAGCAGAGAAAGCCCTGCCCTCACAAAGCCCCTGCTTCCCCTAGGCCCCTTGACACTTGTAGCCTCCCTGACCCGGGGCTGACCGGTTCGTGACTCTCCTGCCAATCAGAGACAGAGTTCATCCGGCCAACCGACCAATCACCGCGCGCGAGTGTCCGCCTCGGCTTTTCGTCCCTTCGGCCCTTCGGTTCTTCGGCTTGTCGGCGTTCGCGGCTGTTTGGCCATCCCGGGCCTTCCGCAGCGCCGCTAAAGCGCAGCTCTCGTTGGTGTAACTTTTCTTTTCCTTTTTTTTCGCCACTTCCGGCTCCTGCGTCGCTCCGGAAGCCTGCGAGTTCCGGAAGCCTTGGTAATCCAGATTCTGCTAGGAAAAGACAAGCTTTCCAGAGAATGTTTCAGAGAAAGTTACGTGGAGCGTGGGAGTTTCGCAGACTCCTAAGGTCAGTGTCTGCCCCAGAGAGCCGGAGTGCAAACCCGAGGTCTTGTTTTCAGCTGGGAGGTCGTGGAGTTTCACGGCCTTGTAATTGTCGCCGTTTGCTTTTTTTTCCCTGTGTATTGGCTTCCTGTCTTCCTGGAAGAGGCAAATCAAAGCTTCTGAATTTCGGGAAAGGCAGTGAAGCAAACCTAAATTCCAAAAGATGTTTTAGGATCGCGCCATTAAAATAAACACACAGCTGCAGTTGAGCCCCTCTGCATTCCACATAGTGACTTAACAGACGAACTTTGAAATCTTTCTCTCACTTGGCGGTTGTGAGGATATTTACCTCTTATAAACGGCTTTGTAAAGAATTGAGGATCCAAGCTTTACTTAATATCTGAAAGTTCATGTAAAGTGTTATATGTGGTACAAAAAATTTGAGTATGCTTAGTTTTCTAACATTGTTGAAAGCGCACGTAAAAGCTGTTTTCTTATAGGGGAAGAGTTAATGAAACGTTTCTGATAAAATTGCTTGCGGTAAATTAGTTATATTTCACATTGTCTTTTGATAAGAAGTCTGAATATGAGAAACGTTAACTTTTTTTTTCTGGGTTCTTAAAAATCGTTATTTATTGAGGTACTATTTTCCACATTTCCCACATTTAGTGAAAGCACTTTTAGCAAAATGAGCAAGACTTGAACGTTCAAGTCTAACACATTCTGTTAAAATTCCGTGATGCCCCTCGGAAATATTTTATCTTGAAGTTTCGGGCAATTAGATGATACCGGGGCGCTCTCAGCACCACAGCTTGTAGTCTAAACACCTTCCCCTAAAGTGTTACCTTTACTTAATCCTGAACAGAGTGAACTTGGGGTGACTCTTTTAACTTACCTGATCTCACCCATATTATTAATTACTTGTTTCCAGAAAGATTACAGTTGAGTGATCTTGAGCCAGGAAGATACTTGAAAGAACTATTTACAGAAATAAAAAAAAAAAAAAAAAAAACCTTCATATTTTTTCTTTAAAAAAAAATAGGACATGGAGTGAATACTAGACTATCAAGACTAAAGAGTATTAGAATAAATCAAGAGAGTTGGATTCTAGTCCTGGACTCTGGTTGCCCTTTGTACAAGTTTTAGGCGCTCTTGGCCGTTATTATCCCTTTTAAAAATTAGTGTTAGTACTCAAGCTGGGGTTTTAAAACTGTTCCATAGGAGAACTTGTGTAGAAATTTTCTGGAGCCATGCAGGGAGAGACAAAGCAAGCCCACCCTCAGGTTTATTTTAACAAGAGCAGCTATTTATGTGTTCCACTTGAATAACAAGGTTCTTGTTAAGAAGATTAAATTTGTATCTTAAACGAGATGATCTGCCTTTTCTTCTAGCAGTAAAATTCTGGTTTTTTTTTTTTTTGGATATTCATTTGTACTCAATGTACGTTTATTAGTTTTAAAATAATATAATCACAGCTAATTTATTTCTAAAAGCTAAAATATGTCCCTACTCTGTTTAAATTTATTTTATAAATACAAATTTGAAATTGTTTTCTTTATGATCAAAATTAGAATTTATTATTCTGTCTTCCTCATATCCTTTTATTTTAGCCATAAAGTTTTGCATATATTTGATGCACATAATGATTCTTGCCGTAGGGAGGACAAATATTTTCCCTTTTACATATTTGGTAGCTGAACGTTAACGGTATTTGTAGGCTTGCTCATCATCACATCGATTAAAAGTTCTCAGTCCTAGCCCCATGTTTTCCTCACAACTTCAAATAATTGTAAGTTTATTTCCCTCTTGCACACCGTCCACATGCTCAGGTTCCTATAGCATAAGGAAAATGTGTGAATATGCACAATCTTTATTTCTGGCCAGAAGTTCTCTCTGGAATTATTTCATTTTTTTCCTCTTTTGATGATCTAAGTTGGACAGCCTAGAAGCAAATTGGATGTTCTCTGTACCTCTTTGCTGTGAAGGGATAACAGTTTGTAAATGTTTCATGTTCCTTTTCCCTTCCTTTGGAGTGTACAAGTAACCTCGGGAGAAAAGCCCTTAAATTGCTCCATTTGCCCTATGTCTGTAATCCTGCTCTTTAAAACCCAGCCCTGTGGTTTCTTTACGTGGAAGTGGAGGCAAGGAAGGGATGTCTAGTATCCTCTGCCTTTCTCCCTGTGAGATATTAATCTTCTTCCTAACATATTCCCATCTATACAACAAAAATACCTTGTTCTGTGTTGCTTCTTACTCAATTTAATATATTTTCTTTTCATCGGAGATCTCCCTTCTTACTGCCTGTCAATAAGATGAGATCAAATTCCATCCAAGTTATGTTTTCTTTCTTCTTACTAGTAAAACAAAAACCAAGAACTTCAGTGTAATTTTATTTTGATGATTCCTAACCACTTTTCTTTTTTTTGAGACGGAGTCTGGCTCTGTTGCCCAGGCTGGAGTGCAGTGGCATGATCTCAGCTCACTGTAGCCTCCATCTCCCAAGTTCAAGCAATTCTCCTGCCTCAGCCTCCCGAATAGCTGGGATTACAGGCGCGCGCCACCATGCCCGGCTAATTATTGTATTGTTAGTAGAGACAGGATTTCACCATGTTGGCCAGACTGGTCTTGAACTCCTGACCTCAGGCTATCCGCCCACCTCGGCCCACTTGTCTTTTAGTGTTAGATGAATGAGTTGGCATTGCCTCTACCTTGCATGTATGTGTTCATAATAGTTAATGTTCACACCTTGGGGTTTTCACTAATCTATTACCTTTGTTCAGATTTGACATGGTCCTTAGAATGGTCCTTTGACCACATGTATAGAGAGGCAGGGAGAGGGAATGTAGACAAGATACCTCCCAAGCAACAAGGAAAACTGTACCTCATTCCTTTAATTTCTTTCCCCATCTACAGTCCTGACAGCTTAACTGGCAGTCTGGTCTTTTGAATGATCTTGAAAGGGAAAAAGATTTCTTTTAAGTTCTGTGAGATTAAATTTGATCCAAGCTTAGCAAATATCCATTCTACTAAGTGTATTTTGTATGTGCTACAGTTTTTCTAATGTTTACCATAAATTTACTAATTACCAGCTTGACTTTAGATGGGTTGTTAATCTTCTCAAGCCTTAATTTTTGTCTTCTTAAAATGGAGATGATAATACTGTACTTACTGTGTTGTGAGATTAAATGAAATAAAGAATGTAAAGAAAAGTTATAGTGCCTTGTACATGATATATATCACATGGTAGTTCCTCCTATTCCATTGCTAATGGCTGTTTGTTCCTTTGGGGATATTTCCGCATTCTCTTGTACCATAAAATGTGCAATTAAATGTTTGTTTCAGTTATTTTCAAGTCATTTAGAATTCTTAAGCAATTAGATTCTAAAGTCTGTTTTTAAATTTATAGAGTATTTAAAGATCTAGCTGCTCATACATTTCATATGTGTCTTGTTTGTTCATACTTGCACTAGTATTTTTCCCATAGTTTATGCCTATACTCTTAGTACTTGGCCTCTTTAAGGTAGCCCCATCTGTGTGACCTATGGTACCATCCTAAAGTGTTTCTAACTTTTGGGTCCATCACCACATTGTCAGTATAGGACACTGGTTTGGAGCTGGTTCTGCCCCCTCTGGTCATGGGATTTTACACAAGTCATCTAATCTCTTTGCGCCTTAATTTTCTTGTTTTAGAACAGAAGTAATAACAGAACATCTTTGTTGGTATTATAAGGATTAAATGATTTAATATTTAAATTTGTACCTGGTAATTAGCTATAGTAGTCACTTATTAGCATTCAGTAACTGGTAAGTGTTATGTGTTTTCTCTGGTTGTAAACAAGTTCATTGGGATTATCTTCCTTAGTGGTTCACTGTTACTCTCTATGAATACTGTCTCTGTCTCCTGTGTCCTGCTCTGATTTATCTATTCCTCATGTCCTATATTGCTCTTTTGCAATTAGAAATAACTGTTCTTTTATTTTTTTGCCTTTCCCTTCCAAGATTTCCTAAAACAGTTTATGTAAGGATTCTAGATAGGTAGGTAAATTTACAGTTGCTTTTTTTTTTTTTTTTTAACCAATGAAGAGTGTAGTGTAATAAAATGACTTGTCTAGAGTCACACAATCTGTTCGTGAACCTGGGCTAGAATACAGACCTAATCAGAGGCAGTTTAACTCTGCTTTCCCCAATATTCGCTTCAACATCTGTTCTTTATTTTCACAATAAGCATTCTCAGACTCAGAAGTATCAGGTTTCTGAAAGAAAAGAAAAATATGAGTGCCATGCTGTTATCTTAAAAATATACTTATAAAGCTAGGCCCAAGTATTGGAAATTCTTTTCTAAGGTTTTAAAAAAGTATTTTGTGCTAGTTTTAGATACCTGAATAACTATATTGTATATGAGATAAGTAAGGCACTCAGTTGATTGTATAAGACTCAATATAGTCTTGAGTTGTGTTGAGTTTCCTCTTCTCCCCAAATGGGAAAAAAAAGGTATTTTTCCCTCTTCTGGGGCAGGTTACTTAACCATTGTCCATAATTTTGAGAAATATGTGCAACTTTGAAGTTTATCTTTCAGATACATTTTAGAAGTGTTTTGTCATGTACCCACTACCACTTCAAAAAGAAAAATCCTATTTGGATTTTGATGAGGCAATGTTCGTTGAAGTTAAAAGTAATTTAGAGGTCTATTGGACATAACACAGTTTTAAAATTTCACGTATCTTGGCTATACCCAAATGAGCACAACTGGGATTTACAACATCAGATGTCTATAAACTATTAAAACTTAGTTTCTGTATGATGAAAGAGAAGAACAAGAAAGTAGTGACAAGGCACTTAGCAAGTCTGTGGCAGAAGTGGGATTTGAACTTAGAGTTGTTAGGCCTGTTCACAGTGCCAGAGGTCACAGTATCCTAATGAGCTTCAACCATAGCCTTTTTTCTTTTGCCCATATTTGAAATGTGTTCTGGGAATCGGTGTCCAGTTAAATCCCTCTTTGATGCATGTCCCAGTTATTAGTATTGATTTCAATACAGTGGACAGTAAATCTATCTGACTATACAAAGAAAATAAAATGGTAGGTTATAGGTTCAAAACTTAAGATGTCTAGTCATAGAATTTTATTCATATAACCTCATAATATGAAATGCTAAGTTTAACATTTTCAGAAAGAGAAAACAACAAACGTGGTCTCATCCACTTTGATTGCTAGAACATTTAAGATAGTGTGGCAGTGACATTTTCATTCTAAAACTTAGTTTATTATTGTGGAGATGGAAAAGAATAGCCTGGCAGGGGGTGCATGAGTGGGTGTGACACCGTAGAGATTACTTGAGAATCACATGTTTCTGCTGACAAAGTTTACAGGACTGTAAATTTAAATGCAGAATTTTTGTAGGCAGTATGCATTGACAAATATGCCTAATGGTAATACATCTAATACTGAGAGTCTTGAAACAGGTCAATAATAATGTGTGTATTGATAGCAGCGATGTAGGAGATGTTACATGGTATTATAGCTAAAATCCATGTTATCCCCTTAATCATAATTACGTTAACATTGACAGGCCCTTGACAATACCCACATTATTATTGATAGATTTCTGTCAATAACATGTTTTTAAAGAAAATATATTCATTCATAATTTGTACTATACTCAATAAAACTATAAAATACATCCTGAAAAATTCCTTCTTCCTCAGTGAGATATAGTCATTTGTTTAGATTTTGGAATGTGATATAGATGGCAAAGTTTTTATTTTGGGGTATGAAAACATAAAAGGAAAGCATGAGTTATTTAAGGGATAAGGTTATATATTGCTGCTCTTAGTAAATAATTTTAGTTGTCTTTTCTGTGAAAGAATAGCAGTGTGACATGTTTAGTGATAAAATGTCAGCAGGAGACCCTTTTAATAGTTTTTAGTACTAGATCATTTTGTCTTAAACATATTTATGTGACAAGTTAATCACACTAACTCTAGTAGATGCTGTACTTTTTATCTGGTCTTGATTTTGCCTTACGCATCTTTTTCACATATCCTTAACATGGTAGAATCCTTCACTAAACACTAAGATTATTTAGTGCCAATTATAATTTTAGTTACATATTTTTATATATCTCTTTGCATAGCCAATAAATGTATCTCTCCCCTCCCCTGGGTTAGCATTTTGGAATCTTAAAGTTAGTGTAGTTCTAGAGTTGCAGGAGTGGGTGGCTGGTAGGATTGTGTATGAAAAGATAGAATAGAAAAAAGCATTGTTTGGTTTGGCATTTTGGAAAAATCAATTAGAATTAAATTTAATGGTGATGGTTTCAATTCAAAGCAATTCCTACTTTTTTAAAAAAGGAGTTAGCTTGTAATTTTTAAAAATATTCAAGTTTGAGCTTACATTTATAAAACTAAATACTATTTTACAATAACCAATAATATAGAAATTGTTAAACTTACTTAAATTCTTGAAAGTAAAGTCAAAATATACTTACCAGTGGTTGGGCATGGGTATTGGCAATCCTTGTAACAGAAGTCAGGAAAGTACTAGTTTACCAAAGGCATTGAGAATTTTTGACCCAAAAATGTGAAGGGATAGTATAGTCTTCCTCTTGATTTCCATGGTTCTTAAGTTAAATTACTTTGACTTTTCCAGGAAATTGTTAGCATCATAGGTAGGCCCCTGAATTGTTGCAGGAATCCTATAAATCTGGTCTCCCAGAACGGCAGTTTTTCTTTTCCTCAGTTTTATTGAACTCTGCCATCAGATTAATCTTTTGAAATTTATATCCCATTATGTCTCTTCTCTTCAATGATTATTCATGCCCACAGAATCAATACAATTTCCTTAACACAGGTTCTTTTTACAATGTGGCTAGGTTGACACTTCAGTCAGTCTCTCCTGCTGGCCTGCTTTGGTCGTGGAAGATGACCTGTCTGCTTCCAGATAACAGATTTAGCCACATTGATGGGAGTTAAATAACCAAGGATGAAGCTCATGCTGCAACCTGTCTCCATATGTCCCAGCTAGGCTATGGTCAGGAGCTTGCACATTTCTGTGCTTTCACACGACCTGTTCCCTTACCTTACATACCATTTTCCTGTTTTCTGCCTGGGAAGTTTTGTGATCCTTTATAATGTTTTTATGTTTTGGGATCCATTCTTCACTTCAGAGATCAATGGCCAGTCCTGATTTTCTATGTCTTTTAAAATGCTTCAATAAAAGGAAGTTAGCTGACAGTTAAATACTTAGATTGAATCTCTGGTACCTAGGAGAATGCCTTGTATTTGGTAGGTGTCCAATATGTATTGGTTACATAGAATAACCATTTGTCAGAGAATTAGAATTCACTAAAACATAAACTGCTTACACTATATTGGGAATAATTTTATGTAATATAAAGTCGTTTGTGGCATTTGTGCTTCATACCTATTATAACAAATGTTGTACTGCTGTAGAGGGAAAAAGATTCCATAATTGGGTTACTTGAATTTCTAGTTATTTTGATTTCATCATTTTTTTCTACTCCTTGGCTGCCCTTTTCTAGGGAGTATTATAGAATAGCTCTACCTGCCAGAAAGAGAGGGGTGGGGTGGGAGTGCATGCGATGAGGAAGAACTGAATGTAATATGCTGGTGATGAACACAAGGTTGTGTGCTTGTGTTGGACTGCCTGTACCATGTTCTGTGCAGCAAAGCACCCTAGCGTCAAATATTGTAAGTGTGCATTCATGAGGTTTCTTTATTTTAAGATAACAGGCACAACTATGTTGATGGGGCTAAATAATCACGGGAGCAGGTCATGTGGGAACCCATCTCTTTTCTCAGTCCACACTGTCATATCCTTTCGGACAAGGTGCGACTTAAGTGGACAATGAGTTCCACTGAACCATATGTCTGCCCACTCCTGCCTGGCCCCTCCCACATGCACACAGAAAGGTGACATCATGTTCGTGGTTTAACTGCCACAATTTATGTCTTAATGATGTCAATATTTCCTGGAAAAACATTTTGATACAGGTTGTTTGAGGCATTACTATGACTAATAGTGAAGGTTTCAGTTTTTTGAAATGAGATTTGCCAAAATTAGTTTGGGGCCTGTTACTTTTCATGCCCATCCCTAGCCAAAGCAACAATAATGTAATAAATAATACTGCTTTATGGCTTCCAAACCACTTTCATAACATTATCTGATTTAATCTCAACAACTTTGTGAGGTAGCTGTTATTTCCAACTTTTAGGAGAAGAATCCGAGGCTAATGAATTTTTTTAAGATCACATAGCAAGTAAGTGGTAGAGCTAGAACTTGGGCCAAGGCCTGTTTGATTTTAAATCTGCTTTTTCCACTCTATGACAGATGCCTAAAGAAGAATGTAGAGCCTGGGAGAAGTATTCCACTTTAATGAACTATGATGTGTAATAGACAGTGTCTGTTCTATGTTTACAACAAAAAGAAGTCACAAAAATGACTAAAATCTTGGAAAATAAAACCTAAAACAAAAAATAGAGAAATTATTCATCTGGAGGAGCAAAGGCTGACGAACAGTTTAATAATAGTCTTTTGGTCTATTAAAGAGTCTTACGTAGGGGGGAGAGCAAGCCCAGCTGTTCCTAATCTACACTGAGGCCAGACCTGGGGAGAAAAAGAAGAAAGAAAAAAATGTTAAACTGTAACAGAAGGGATAAGAAAGAATTTTTTGATAATAAGTATTGTTAAATATTGTATTGGTTAAAGACTGTTTTAGGTCTCCTTTTCTGGCAGTCATTAAAATTCCTATTTTCACCAAAGTTTTAAGTGTGATTCCTCCAAAAACAAGAGACTTGAAATATATGATTCTTCTGAGAAACCACTCCCTCTGACCAGTTGCTCACTAAATATCACTAAGGAACCTGAGAAAGAGAAGCAGTTATGCTTTGCTTATCAAGAGGGTACATTCTGAGAAACGCATAGTTTGATGATTTCATCATTGTGCGAACATCACAGAATGTACTTACACAAGCCTACTTGGTATAGCCTAGTTCATACCTCATTATATTTTACTGTGCTTTCTTCTGGTTTGCAGATACTGCTTTTACAAATTAAAGGTTTTGTAGCAAACCTGAGTCAATCAAGTCTATCTGAACAATTTTTTTCCAACAGCATGTACTCAACTTTGTGTCTCTCTGTAACATTAAGGTAATTCTTGCAGACTTTTTTTTATTATGATATTCGTAATGGTGACCTGTGATCAGTGATCTTTGTTATTACTATTGTAACTGTTCTGGGGCACTACAAACTGTATCTATATAAGATGGTGAACTTAATAAATATTCTGGGGCACCAAGAACTGTTTCCATATAAGATGGTGAACTTATATTCTGGGGCACATGATAGAATCCTTCATTAAACACTAAGAACTGGTATCCATATAAGATGGTGAACTTAATAAATATTGTGTGTTCTGACTGTTCGACCGACTTGCCTATTCCCTGAGACACAACAGTGTTGAAATTAGGCCGATTAAAATAAGCCTACAAAAGCCTACAATGGCCCTTTCACTCGAACAAGTGTTCGAGTGAAAGGAAGGGTTGTACATCTCTCACTTTAAATCAAAATCTAGCAGTGATTAAGCTTAGTGAGGAAGCCATGTCAGAAGCCAACACAGGCCAAAAGATAGACCTCTTATACCAAACAGCCAAGTTGTGAATGCAAAGGAAAAGTTCTTGAAGGAAATTAAAAGTGCTCCTCCAGGAAACACATGAATTAAAGAAAGTAAGCAGCCTTGTTGCTGATGATGTGGAAAAAGTTTTAATGGTCTAGATAGAAGATCAGACCAGCCACAAAATTCCCTTAAGCCAAAGCCTAATCCAGAGCAAGTTCCTAACTCTCTTCAATTCTTTAAGAGAGGTGAGGAATCTGCAGAAGAAGAGGTGGAAGCTAGCAGAGGATGGTTCATGAGATTTAAGGAAATAACCATCTTTTATAATATAAACATGCAAGCTGAAGCAGCAAATGCTGACATCAGAGCTGCAGCAAGTTATCCAGAAGCTCTAGCTAAATAATTTATGAAGGTGGCTAGGCTGGACAATGTATTTTCAAGGTAGACAAAAGCCTTATGTTGGAAGAAAATGCCATGTAACACTTTGATAGCTAGAGAGGAGAAGCCAATGTGTGGCTTCAAAGCTTCAAAGGACAGACTGACTCTCCTGTTGGGGGCTAATGTAGCTGATGGCTTTTAAGTTGAAGCCAGTGCTTATTTACCATTCTAAAAATTCGAAGACCCTTAAGAATTACGCTAGAACTACTTTGTCTGTACTTTATAAATAAAAAAAAAAACAAAGCCTGGATGACAGCACATCTGTTTGCAGCATGGTTTACTGAATATTTTAAGCACACAGGTGAGACCTGCTGAAAATAAAGTATTTCAAAATACTACTGCTCATCGATATGCACCTTAGTCACCCAGGAGCTCTGACAAAGATGTACAAGGAGATTAATGTGTTCATGCCTGCTATCACAGCATTCATTCTGCACCCTGTGGATCAAGGAGTAATTTTGACTTTTATATCTTATTTTTTAAGAACTACATTCCATAAGGCTGTAGTTGCCAATAGCAGTTTCTCTGATGGATCTGGGCAAAGTAAATTGAAAACCTTCTGGAAAAGATTCGCCATTCTGTGTACCATTAAGAACATAATTCATGAGAGAAGGTCAACATATCGACATGAACAGGAGTTTGTAAGAAGTTGATTCTAACCATTGTGGATGACTTTGAGGAGTTCAAGACTTCAGTGAAGGAAATAACTACAGATGTGGTAGAAACAGCAAGAGAACTAGAATTAGAGTGGAGCCTAAAGATGTGACTGATTTGCTACAATCTCATAATAGAACTTGAATCGATGAGTTGCTTCCCCTCTTTTTTTTTTTTTTGAAATGAAGATCATGTGCTCTGTCACTCAGGCTCGTGTACAATAGCACAGTCAGCTCACTGCAGCCTCTCAATCTCCTGGGCTCAAGCAACTCTCCTGCCTCAGCCTCCCCTTAGTAGCTAGGGCTACAGGTGCATGCCAGCATGCCTGGCTATTTTTTTTTTTTTTTTTTTTTTTTAATTTTATAGAGACAGTGTCTCCCTATGTTGCCCAACAATCCTCCCTTGGCCTCCCAAAGGTCTGGAATTATAGGCATGAGCCACTGCACCCAGTGAGTTGCTTGTTATGGATAAACAATGTGGTTTCTTAAGATGGAGTCTACACCTGGGGAAATGCTGTAAACGTTGAAAAGATAGCAAAGGATTTAGAATATCCCATAAACTTAATTGATAAAGCAGTGACAGGGTTTGAGACTATTGACTGCAGTTTTGAAAGAAGGTTTACTTTTGGTAAAATGCTATCCTTTAGAAAGCTTCGCATGCTACAGAGAAATCTTTGATGAAATGAGTCAATCCATGCAGCAAATTTTGTTGTTGTCATAAGATATTGCCACAACCACCCCAGCCTTCAGCAGGATCAGTCAGCAGGCATTAACATCAAGGCAGGACCCTCCACTATCAAAAAGATTACAACTCACTGAGGGCTCAGATGGTTGTTAGCATTTTTTAGCAATCAAGTAATTTTTAATTAAGGTGTGTACATTGTTTTTAAGGCACAGTGCTATTGCACACTTAATTGATTGCAGTATAGTGAAAATACAAGTTTTATATGCATTGGAAAACCAAAAAAGTTGTGTAACTTACTTTATTGTGATATTACTTTATTGCAGTGGTCTGAAACCTAACCTAGAGTGTCTCTGAGGTATGTCTGTTTTCTTATGTGATTCCGATGAACTCACAAGTTTGAAAACCACTAGACTAGAGGAACAGAGACCACAGGACTGTGATGGTGAAGACCACAGTTCAGACGGATTAGAAGTCCAGAGATATATGTATCTTTATCATAGACAAATATATGTTAGCAGTTAAAAACTAACAGAATAAGATTATGTTGTTACAAAGAAAGTTGAATGTGTTACAAATAGACAAGATCTATCTTGTTTTGAATCACTGCCTTCTTGATTTTAGCACTTACATAGATCAAGTAGATTTAAAATAGGTTAGTTTTACCAGAGGGGCATCAGACTTCTAAAATTCTACCCAGATTTTTTTCTGTCATATTTATATAACTGCCTACTGAACTATTCCACTTAGATGTCTCATAGGAGCCTTAGATCTTTAACATTGCATATACTTATTATCTTTCTGTTCAAACCTGTATTGCCTCATGTATTTCTTGTTTCAGGGACTTGGATCCCTATCACTCAATTACTTAAGTCAGTTTTTCTTGGCTTATTTCTCTCCAGATGGTGTCACTTCCACCACCTCATCGCTTTCAAAGATACCCTTTTCTCTCTGTCCCCACTGATACTTTTCTAATTTAGGCCATCATTAGTTTCTCACCAGATCATTTTAACAACCTGTTAACTAGTCTCTATGTTTCCAGTCTTTTCTCTCAGCCTCGAATCCATTCTTTCCTCAGAGTGGTCAGAACAAGCAGTCTAAAATGTAAATCTTATTAGTTCTTTGCGTACCACTATTGAGGGCTTCCCATTACCTTCTTCATAAAATACAGCCTCCTCAGCTTGGCTTCTAGGGCCTTTAGGACCTGTCTCCTGCTTCTTTCCAGCCTTATCTCATCTGTGCACCTCTAGTCCTTAGTACCTACTCTTCCCACCATTGGCAGTAATATTCTTACCCTCCTTTACCAGGCTGACATGCTAATACTTCAGGTGGCTGCTTAGGTATTTCCTTTCCCAGGAAGCCTTCTCTGACCTTCTGAAGTATAGTTGTAACCATAGTGCCCTGAATTTTCCCTTGCAGATCACTGATCACACCTTATTGTAATCACCTGTTTATTTTATATAGCACACCCTTACTTTTCTCTCTCATTCCACAGTAGACTATAGACTCCACAAGGGTTGAGACAGTGTCTGTTGTACCTTTATATCACTAGCTCTCACATTAACAGGTAAATAACAGATGCACAATAAACATGTTGAAATTAGTGAAATTAGTAATAAACATCTTTCTGGATATGGTGATTTGAAATAGTTTTAAAGGGTAATTGATGGGAATTTATATTTTCTATCCTTCACACATCCCAGACTTTCATCCTGTTCATGTATTCATTTATCTAGTGCTTGTAGAGTGCCTTCTGTATACCAGGAACTGAGATAGTTGTTCTGATTCAACTGTGATAAGGCTCAAATAATCTTTACAACAGTTCTTATCCTCTAGTGGAGGAAATAAATAATTTATAAGTAGTTTATGTACAGTAGATAGAGGCCAAGAAAGAGAAAGAATAGCATGCCAAGGGAACAACTCGATGGGCAGCTACCCAAATTTGGAGTCAGAAGGAAGTGATATCTGAGCCAGTACTTAAAAACTTAGTATGAGTTTTCAGTTAAAGATTGGAAACAGACTGTTCCACACAAAGGGAAAAGACAGTGAAGTCTACTGGTGAACAAAAAAAGGGGATACTTTTTGACTCGATATGATGCGTAAAGAAGGAAAGCAAGCTGGGAGTGGATTTGGGGAGGTTTGTGTGTTAGAACATTGGCATTGTGGGGAATGCACTGAAGGAGGCAGAAGGTAAGGTAGACCAATTTGATAGAATCCGTGAGAGAAGAGAGCAGCCAGAATTCAGGAAAAGGTTTGTGGGGGATAGGGAGTGACAGATGGATTAGGAAAAATTTTGGACCACGTATCAACAGTCCTTGGCAATGGATTTTATTTGTAGAGTGAGGAAAGGGAACTCCCTTTCTAACTTTATTCTTTTTTGTGTGTAGCTTCTGGCAAGTATGAGGCAAGGGTTTCACAGAAGAACTTGGAGCAAAAATTCCCACTGCCATAGCTATAGGCTGTCCAGTCTTGAGAGAGCTGCAAGAACGGGAAAACCGTGAGATCTGCCCAGAAGATCATTGGCATTTATGGTGAGAAGCATTCCTGTTGTATATCTGGTTTGAGAGAAAAACAGCACCAAACAACCTATTATTCAATGATCATTTTTATTTCTTGGACTTGAACTTGTTAAACATGTAGTCTTCTGCCACTAAGTCTTCTAGGATGCATGGGTAAATTTAGAACTTCCCTCTCGAAAACATCTTCGGTTGTCAAAGATACCCCCAATTTCAAGAAGTACAAGTTTATTTTACCTTCTAATAAATTGTGTTTATCATCTTTTACTAAAATCATAACAGAATAGAATGTGAAAAGACTTTGAAGGTTGTTTTATCTCCAGCCCTTTGTTTTATCAGTGAAGAAACCAAGGCATAGGTCAGGGTCAGGGAAATGACTTGTCAAAGAATACGTGACCAGAGCGTGGCGGTGAGCTCCGGCAGGATCCATGCCTCCTTCAATAACTGTTCTTTCTGTTAGTGTATTGGCCTTTTAAAGGCCTAGACATGATAACCAAGCCCAGTGTGGTGATAGCCCATTTTAATTTTTTTGTGTTTTTTTTCCCCTGGCTTTATTGGAGTATAATTGGCAAGTAAAAATGGTATATATTCAAAGTGTGCAATATAATGATGTATTTTTTTTGGTAATGGGTGGATTTGCCAGTTAATAATATTTAAAATATCTGAACTGGTTTGTATACTGGATTATAGCAGTGACTTGGTGTTTTAATTATATCAGCTTGCACATAATACGTATATGTGTATTGAATCAGTAATATATGTGTATTTAATCAGTAAGCTGTACCTAGCTAACCATTAATCAGCTCTTACATTTCATTTAAGTTTTTTTGCCTTTAACACCAATTTGTTTCCTTAGTGTATTTATGACATTATTGTGGTATATATTTTTATATCATAGCTTTCTTAGAGTACTGTATGATGTATACATTTTTAGTACATTAATGATATTTCTGCATTCTTGTTCCTTCATACTAAGATTTAGTACTATTTATTTTCTGCAATAGTGTGATAGAATAGTAACCATGTATTGTTCATTTATTTTCTTTTAACTTCCTTTACACATATAAAATATATTTGAGAAAGATTAAATGACTTGCTGAAAAATAACACCTTTGGAGTCAGTAGAAGTGCTGGAAAATAAACTGAGGTCTTGACTTAACCATCTATTACAATGTTCTATATAGTTGTTGTATTTATTACCTTCCAATATCTCTTCATTAGTCATGTTATTCAGCCTCCTTTCTGTTAACTTCAGGATTTTAGTATCTCCCTGCTAGAATATCTGACCAAAGAGTATTGCTTAGAAGTATATTTGTGGAAGGAGGGTACAGATTTTGTTTTGTTTTGTTTTGTTATTTCTTTGATGAGGAGGGCCAAGAAAAAAGAAAAATAAATTAATTTAAAAAAAAGGCAGGGGGAGAAAGAAAGGCTCTGAGAGACGAAACAGAAGTTTCAAGTAAGAAATGATTATCTGCTGTACTGTTTTAGACTACTGAAAGGCTCTTCTCTTATGTATCCTGTGTAATTTGTGTATGATAGTTTACAGGCATAAGTTGAGGGGGTTGTACAAGATTGCAACTCTTTGTTAATGTTCTTCAATTGTGTTTTTTCCTAGAGACCTTTAGAGAAGACATGGCTTCCAGAAAAGAGAATGCAAACAGTGCAAACAGAGTGCTAAGAATAAGCCAGTTGGATGCGCTTGAACTAAACAAGGCCCTGGAGCAGCTAGTTTGGTCCCAGTTTACTCAGTGCTTTCATGGATTTAAACCTGGGCTATTAGCTCGCTTTGAGCCAGAGGTGAAAGCGTGCTTATGGCTCTTCTTGTGGAGATTCACCATCTACTCCAAAAATGCCACAGTGGGACAGTCAGTTTTGAATATTCAGTACAAAAATGATTTTTCCCCTAACCTGAGATATCAGCCACCCAGTAAAAATCAAAAAATCTGGTATGCTGTTTGTACAATTGGTGGGAGGTGGTTAGAAGAACGATGCTATGATTTGTTTCGAAACCATCATTTAGCATCATTTGGGAAAGTCAAGCAGTGTGTGAATTTTGTGGTTGGACTTTTGAAATTAGGTGGACTGATTAATTTTTTGATTTTCCTTCAGAGGGGAAAGTTTGCAACTTTGACAGAACGTCTCCTAGGCATTCATTCTGTATTTTGCAAGCCTCAAAACATACGTGAAGTTGGCTTTGAATACATGAATAGGGAACTTCTCTGGCATGGTTTTGCTGAATTTCTGATTTTTCTCTTACCACTTATCAGTGTCCAGAAGTTGAAAGCCAAGCTGTCTTCATGGTGTATCCCTCTTACTGGTGCACCTAATAGTGACAACACATTAGCCACCAGTGGCAAAGAATGCTCTCTTTGTGGAGAGTGGCCCACCATGCCTCACACCATAGGATGTGAGCATATTTTCTGTTATTTCTGTGCTAAGAGTAGTTTCTTATTTGACATGTACTTTACTTGTCCTAAGTGTGGCACAGAAGTGCACAGTCTGCAGCCACTGAAATCAGGAATTGAGATGTCAGAAGTAAATGCTCTTTAGAAACTAAAATTGCTTCCTCTGAGGAAAAAAATGCACCATGTTTAAATTCTGAATATTAGTCATCCTAAGTAAACCTTTTATGTATCCTTTATAAGGAATGTGCTGCCTAGCCACTGTCTTCTGCTCCTTTCCAGTCATGACTAAATTCTGATCACTAGAAACCATGTGATTCTAAATATATTATGGAAATGTTATTTAAATCGTTGCATTCAATTTTTAATGTCAAGAATAATGGACAGCTTTTTTTAGTTAGGTGACTACTAACAATGCTCCTTCATTTTACTACTACTTAAAACGAGGTTGGATTCTAAAGATAAAGATTTTGGAGACTCTGGATGAGTGTGCATTTATTTTCAGAGATGACATAATATGATAATGTGACAACTATAAGACTGTTGTTTTAAACCTTAAGACCTGATGCCTCAGTTGTAATTTTTTTTTTTTTTTTTTTTTTTTTTTTTTTTTTTTTTTTTTTTTTTGAGACAGTGTCCCGCTCTTATCACCCAGGCTGGAGTGCAGTGGCGCAATCTCTGCTCACTGCAACCTCCGCCTCCCGTGTTCAAGCAATTCTCCTGCCTCAGCCTCCCGAGTGGCTGGGACTACAGGTGCGTGCCACGATGCCCAGCTAATTTTTGTATTTTTAGTTTCACCGTGTTAGCCAGGATGGTCTCGATCTCCTGACTTCATGGTCTACCCACCTCGGCCTCCCAAAGTGCTGGGATTACAGGCGTGAGCCAGTGCACCTCAGTTGTAATGTTACGCTTTTCTCCGAAGCCAATTTTTAAGAAGTTCAGTCCTCAGCTGTCTGACCCCTCCCTCCACAGTTGGCTTTATATTCAGAAAGTAAAAATTACTTAAGGCAGCTTGGAAGTGAGGCCTGGGAACAACTGGGGGCAACTAGTACGAACAGCACTATTTACAGGTCTCTTTCTCTTGCCTTTGATTCAGAGCTCTCATTCTCAGTAAATATTGATAGTTTTATTGAAACAAAAGAGGTCTTTAGCATGGTAATAATACAGCAGTGCATATCAAGATAATTCTGTATCGTTCACTCCTTTTATCTGCATTTTTTTACTTAAAAATAAATTTAGACTCTTAAAATTGTATAGAATTATTAGCTTGAACATTAAATTATCTCAAGTCTTAACTAGAATTTTTTTAAAAAACAGTTTTAAATGTTTTTAAATAAATGTCTTGCTAGTATGGTGGAAATACACTGCCAGTTCATTTTTCTCTTCATCTTTCATTGAAGAGCACTCAGGTGCCAGGTACTGACGTAGCCATTGGAGGCACAACACTACATTAAGCAGGAAAAAGAAAGTTACCTTCGTGGAGTTTACGTTCTATGATTGAATGAACTGTAAGTTTAATTTAGATTCAATTTAGCGTAAGATACCGAAGAAGTTTTGTAGTTTGAGTTAAGAGTATTTTACATCTTAAGAGTTTTCCTTCTTTTGCCTCCTGTAATTTTAAAACATTATTGTAGAAAACATCAACAATTCAGGAAAAAATATAAAATCAGCTCTCCCACAATTTTTTGAGAGACATCATCACTGTATTTTGCTATATTTGTAGATTTGTTGCACATACATTTCTTATCTACAAAATTATAATGAATATGCAATTTTGTTATTTTGAAAATAGCATTTTTTCATATGCATAAATATTCTTCAAAAATATTTTAGGGCTGAGCACAATGGCTCATGCCTGTAATCTCAGGCTCCCTATTTAGGGAGGCTGAGCCCAGGAGTTTGAGGTCGTTTCTAAAAAAAATAAAATAAAAATATATACAAACGTCTTTTTTTTTTCTTTGGTGAGAAAGGGTCTCACCCAGTCACCCAGGTTGGAGTGCAGTGGTGCGATCATGGCTAACTGTAGCCTTTCCTTCCTGGGGCTCAAGTGATCCTCCCATCTAAGCCTCCCAAGTTGCTGGGACCACAGGCCCATGCCACCATGCCTGGCTGATTTTTTGTAGAGATGAGGTCTCACTTTATTGCCCAGGCTGGTCTTGAACTTCTGGGCTCAAGCAGTCCTGCTACCCTGGCCTCCCAAAGTTGTGGGATTACAGGCATGAGCCACTATACCCGGCCATAATATATTTTCAAAAGGCTATGCATATGCCATCGTATTCCTATTCCTGTTATTATTTAACCACCGTCATAGAGTTTTTAGGTTCTTTTCACTTTCTGTTGTGAATAATGCAATGATGAATCTGAGTTCATTAAGTGAAGAGTCCAGCTACACACTGCAGGCCCAATCTGGATGTAGGTGCTCAGATGGTTCTCTTTGAGACAGGCTTTAGCCCTTGGCTCTCATTTTTATGATGAGTCTACATGGCATGAGGGACACAGATCCTGCTAGAATGCAAATCCCACTTGTGTATAACCTAGGACAATGTGCCACATCTCTGCACATCTGCACATTGTAAGGATTACATGTTTAGTGTAAATAAAGCTCTTAAAACAATACCTGACACATACTAAATAGGATATAATAGTAGTGCTTTCCTTTGCTGTTGTCAGTGTTATTCTGAGTCAGTTTCATTCTCACACAGAATGATGGCCGCTAGAAGCTTAAGGCTTATATTCTGCTAGTTTTCTGATCCCACTGGCATGAGATACTCTTGCCTAATAGTTCCAGCTAAAGTCCAGGAGCTCACTGTTACTGGTCTGCCTTGGATTATATGCACATTCCTGAACCAACCACTATAGCTAGGGGATGGAAAATACTGTTCCTGGTTACTTAAATGTAGGTGATACTCCTCCCATATACCACATGAACCTAAAGGAGTCCTGGAGGAGGCTGTTCACCACAGGAAACTGAGGTGTTCTTAGAAGAGTGGATGCTGGCAGATAGATCTCTACTAGTTAGAGTCTACATTTGCCTTACTCATTTCAAAAGTCCACATGCAGTCTCATTTTACCAGTGATCTAGTTTGATAAGGACATTCATAAGTAACTGGATGATTCCTCAACATTGCAGATTTGAAAGGATTAAATAAAGTCAACAAAATTTTGTTATATCAACAATTTTGTTATATTATTTTGATAGAGTAACTTCTAAGTGGTTGTTACACATATTGTCAAAATCTTAACATGAAAACAGTACTTCACATATATGCTAGCTGATAGACTTGTGAGTATTGAAGGGGTTATTTTTTTCCATAGACCTTAATGGCACTTAGTGAAAATAAGTTTTTATTATTTTTCATTTTTATTTAACATCTGCCACCTCTACTAGGTGATAATCCCCATGAGTTCAGAGACCATGACTGTTTTGTTCATCACTAGATAGCCAGAGCCTTTTAGTTCTAGTGTAGCAATAGAAACGTTTTATTAGCTGAATAAACCTAAGGTCACAGATAGGGTTCTGCAGAAGCTGGCACTGAAAGCCGTCTGAAGTACAAGAGATTTTATGTGTAACTCTCAGGGATCCATACCTGTGAAGGGAAAGAGCAAAAAACCAGGAATAGGCAGAAGAAATGGGAGTGCTCTAAAGCAGGCCTGAAAAAAGTTGGCCAACCCAGAGGAGAGCTCTGAGCTAGAGTCATCTGTCAGAATGTTTAAATTAGGCCAAAGTAAATAGGCCTTTTTACCTACACTTCTGTCAGTCACTGGGTGTGGGCAGCTCTGGGAAGGTTGTGTTCTCAAGCATGGCAGCTCTGTCGCGGAAGCATATCCAACAGCTGGAGGCAGTCCACTGACCACACTCCACAGCTGGGCACCATGTCCATCCTTGCAGAAGGAACTGGGTGGCATATCTTGGTGTGTACCACATCTAATACTGTCCATTTTTTCCTTTATAGTTGCCTTCTTTTGTTGTTTTTCTTGCATATAGTACACTTGACAACACACTAATGCCAGGTAGTGTTCAGTTTATAAACAATAGATTTATGACTGACTGATACACCCAGGTGTCTCTTGAGTATCTCTGCCCCACTGCAGATACCAGACTTCCTGGCCAAGTTGCTATGTCAGCCCCCAGGAACTCTATTCAGTCTCTGCCTCTCTGGACACTGCCAGAAGAGTTGCTCTACCTTTGGTGCAGCCTCCAGGCTCAAGCTTTAGGAAGCTCCCCAGCAGCCTCCCCAGCAGCCTCCAGGCTCAAGCTTTAGGAAAACTGGGTGGGATTTAGCAACATGATATGTTTCCATGTTAGCCTCAAGTGGGTAACCATCAGTTACAAATGTTCTTCCTTGGGAAAATAAAAACATTTACGCTTAACATTTTTGTTTTCTCTCCTATGCACTTGCTCTCAAATCAAGCTTGCTACTTTTGTATTTAAAGTACCCAAGCGACTTCAGTGATCATACCTAAATTACTCAGCTATCAATCAGAGCTCACACAAGGTATGTCCTACTACTTTGCTCTCAGCTCCCCTGCTTTCAGTATTTAGTGACTGGATTTGGGACAAGTTTATTTAACTTCTTTAAGATTCAATTTGTTCACCTATGAAATGGACATTCAATGATGTCTACCTCTTAGAATTCTAATGGGAATTAAATAAAGCATTCTCTCAAAAAATATCTATTGAGCCCTTGCAAACATTCCTTTTCTGTACTCAGGGAATGCATTCATGAATACCACAAAACCCCTGCTCTCATGGAGTTGACTTTCTTAGAGGGATGATAAAGGTAATTTCAAATGTTACTAGTACTCTGAAGAAAATAGACTGAGAAATGGGGAGTGAAAGGGCTTGCTGTATTGAATTGTGTGCTTGTGGAAGGCCTCTCTGAGGTGAAATTTAAAAAGAAATCTGAAGGAAACAGGGAGAAAGCCAAGCAGAAAAGGGGTGCTAGGATAAGGAAATGGCTGGCGCCCGATCTCTGAGATGACAGTCTGTTACCTCTTTGGGGAACCGCAAAAAATCCCAGTGAACCAGAAAGAGGCTGGAAATGAGGTGGGCGAGGTGAGGTCATGCAAGCCAGGGGGACAATACCTGAATTTATTCCAGGTCTGAGGAGGCCAGAGGAAGATTTTAAGCAGAGATGTGACATGATCAGATTTACATTTTTAAGGGATCACTCTGGATAATTTGTGCAGAGGTATGAGTCAAAGCAAGAAAACCAGGTCAAAGGCTATTGCTGATAGTCAACATGAGCCATGATTGTTACTCCTATTAACAGTATCACTGAAATGGTCTGCAACCTGAAATAAAGCTTGAAGAAACCTAAGTACATTTTAATAGATTCTATCACCAAAACTATACTCGTGGGAGTTTCTCAAGTCCCCAGTTAGAGGCTGCTTTATTTTGAATATAATTCTAAACAATTTTCACCAACAGATTAAAAATAACAGACAAAAGAGAAGAGGAAAACTGGTAAAAGCAAGCATGGTTTACCATAACAAGCAATAATGAACAACTTGATATCAAAGAAGAAAAACTTAAAAAAGACTTTAATTTGGTATCATTTAGAGTAGGGACACACAGGCTCTGAGGACTAACCGTGAATGGTAATTGTGGTTTTAAAAAATGACCTTGAATCATCAACGAAATCTACCCTATGTTCTGTATGGTTTGGTTAAGAAGGCAGAGAAATTAGTATTGCTCTGTTTGAGAAGCCTTCAAAATGGGTTGGCACTTAAAGGCAAAAGTTTGATTTATTTGAAACATTCAATTTTAGCAAAAACATTCAGTAAGTGTTACTGTTTAAGACAAGATATTTTCAGCAAGAAAACAGTTCTAAACATGCCTTTTAGCCAAACCAATTGGCCATGTTGTATAAAGAACTGATGACCTGTGGTCCTCTGCAGCTAGAACTACTATGGAGTGTACATTTATACTCATCACGACAAATAAGTTAGCAAATATTTTTCTTTGGTAGAAAAGTAATTTCAGTCTGGGCACGGTGGCTCACACCTGCAATCCCAGCACTTTGGGAGGCCAAGGCAGGTGGGTCACTTCAGACCAGGAGTTGAAGACCAACTTGGCCAACATGCCAAAACCCCATCTCTACGAAAAAGAAAAAAAGCCGAGTTTGGTGATGCATGCCTGTACTCCCAGCTACTCGGAAGGCTGAGGCAGGAGAATCACATAAACATGGGAGGCAGAAGCTGCAGTGAGCCGAGATCATGCCACTACACTCCAGCCTGGGCAACAGAGTGAGACTCTGTCAAAAAAAAAAAAAATTCAACTTTTACTTCGTTTAGGGGGTACCATGTGCAGATTTGTTATCTGCATATATTGCATGATACTAAGGTTTGGAATACAGTGAATCCTGTCACCCAGGGAACGGAGTATAGTACCCAATAGTTTTTTTTTTCCAATTCGCACCCTCTTTGTGTCTCCCCACCTAGTAGTCCCCAGTGTCTATTATTGCCATCTTTATGTCTGTGAATACCCATTGTTTAGCTCCCACTTATAAGTGAGAACATGTGGCATTTGGTTTTTTGTTCCTGCACTAACTCACTTAGGATAACGGCCTTCAGCTGCATCCATGTTGCTGCAAATAACATGATTTTGTTCCTTTTTATGGCTGCATTGTGTTCCATGGTATATATGTGCCACATTTTCTTTATCCAGTCCACTGTTGCTGGGCACCTAAGTTGATTTCATGTCTCTGCTATTGTGAATAATGCTGCAATGAACATGGGAGTGCATGTGTCTTTTTGTAGAATGACTTATTTTCTTTTGTGTATATACCCACTAATGAGATTGCTTAGTCAAATGGGAGTTCTGTTTTAAGTTCTTGGAGAAATCTCCAAAATGCTTTCCACAGGGTCTGAACTAATGTACATTTCCATCAACAATACGTATGATAAGCATTCCCATTTCTCCACAGCCTTGCCAGCACCTGTTTTTTGACTTTTTAGTAATAGCCATTCAGACTGGTGTGAGATGATATCTCGTTGTGGTTTTGATTTGCATTTCTGTGATTAGTGATTTGGAATATTTTTTCATATGTTCATTGACTGCTTGTGTAGTTTCTTTTGAGAAGTATCTGTTTATATATTTTTTCCATTTGTAATGGGTTTTTTTACATGTTGATTTATTTAAGTTCATAGATTCTGGATATTAGACCTTTGTTGGATGCATAGTTTACAAATATCTTCTCCCATTCTGTAGATTTTCTGCATACTCTGTTAACAGTTTTTTTGTTGTGCAGAAGCTCTTCGGTTTAATTAGGTCCCACTTGTCAATTTTTGTTTTTGTTGCAATTGCTTTTGTGGACTTAGTCATAAATTCTTGCCCAAAGCTGATATCCAGAATGGTGTTTCCTAGGTTTTCTTATAGGATTCTTAAGAGTTTGAGGTCTTACATTTAAATCTTTAATCCATATTGAGTTAATTTTTGTATATGGTGAAAGGTAGGGGTTCAGTTTCATTTTTCCGCACATGGCTAGACAACTTTCTCAGCACCATTTATTGAGTAGGAAGTCCTTTCCCCATGGTTTATTGTTGCCAACTTTGTCAAAGAATTAGTGTGGGTGTGTGACTTTACTTTTTGGCTCTCTGTTCTGTTCCATTGGTCTATGTGTCTGTTTTTGTACCAGTACCATGGTCTTTTGGTTACCATCACCTTATAATGTAGTTTGACGTCAAGTAATGTGATGCCTCCATCTTTGTTCATGTTGCTGAGAATTGCTTTGGCTATTTGGGCTCTTTTGTTGTTGTTGTTCCCTATGAACTTTAGAATACCTTTTTCTAGTTCTATTAAAAAATGACATTGGTAGCTCAATAGGAGTAGTATTGAATCTATAGATTGCTTTGGGCAATATGACCTTTTTAGCAATATTGATTCTTCTTATCCAGGAGCATGGAATGTGTTTTCATTTATTTGTATCACCTGTGATTTCTTTCAGCAGTGTTTTGCAGTTCTTGTAGAGCTCTTTCAGCTCCTTGGTTAGATATATTCCTAGGTTTTTTATTTTTATTTTTATTTTTTGCATCTATTATAAATGGGATTGTAGTCTTGATTTGGTGCTCAGCTTGAATGTTACGGTGTATAGAAATACTACTGAGTTTTGCACATTGATTTTGTATACCGAAACTTTGCTGAAGTCTGTTGTCAGTTCCAGGAACCTTTTGACAGAGACTTTAGGGTTTTCTAGTTGTAGAATTGTATCATCAGCAAAGAGATAATAGTTTCACTCTTCTTTTCCTATTTAGATGTCTTTTCTTTCTCTTGCCTGATTGCTCTGGCAAGGACTTCCAATACTGTATTGAACACGAGTGGTGAAAGTAGGCATCCTTGACTTGTTCCAGTTCTCAGGGGAATGCTTCCAGGTTTTGCCTATTCAGTATGATGTTGAATATGGTTTTGTCATAGTGGCTCTCACTATTTTGAGGTATTTTCCTTCTTGAGGATTTTTATAATGAAAGGATGTCTAATTTTACCAAAAGCTTTTCTGTGTCTATTGAGTTAGTCATATGGTTTTATTTTAATTCTGTTTAGGTGGTGAATCACATTTACTGATTTGCGTAGGTTTAAAAACTTTGCATCTCAAGAATGAAGCCTACTTGATCATCTTGAATTAACTTTTGATATGCTTCTGTATTTAGTTTACTAGTAATTTTGTTGGGGATTTTTGCATCTATGTTCATCAGGGATATTGGCCTATAGTTTGTTGTTGTTGTTGTTATATCTTTGCCAGGTTTCGGAATCAGGCGGAGGCTGACTTCATAGAATGATTTGGGGAGGAGTCCCTCTTCCTCAATTTTTTGAAATACTTTCAGTAGGAATGGTACCAGCTCATCTTTGTACATCTGGTAGAATTCAGCTGTAAATCTGTCTGATCAAAGGCTTTTTTTGGTTGGTAGGGTTTTTTGTTTGTTTGTTTTATTATTACTCATTCAGTTTCGGAACTGATATTGGTCTGTTCACAGTTTCAATTTCTTCCTTATTCAATCTTGGGAGACTGCATGTTTCCAGGAATTTATCCCTTTTCTCTAGATTTTGTAGTTTGTGTGCAGTTTTTCATAGTAGTCTCTGAGGATCTTTTGTATTTCTGTAGGATGGGTTGTTGTAATGTCCCTTTGTCATTTCTGGTTATACTTATTTGGATCTTTCTCAGAGAGAGAGAGAGAGAGAGAGAGGCAGGCTGTTAATCTAGCTAGCAGCCTGTCAATCTTGTTTATCCTTTCAGGTATCTAACTTTTGGTTTCATTTATTCCTTGTATGGATTTTTGAGTCTCAGTTTCATTTTCACTTTAATTTTAGTTATTTCTTTTCTTCTGCTAGCTTTGGGGTTAATTTGCTCTTGTTTTTCTAGTTCCTCTAGTTTTGATGTTACATTGTTAATCTGAGATCTTTCTAACTTTTTAAGGTAGACATTTAGCACTATAAACTTTCCTCTTAACTCGGCTTTTGCAGCATCCCAAATATTTTGGCATGATATGTCTCTGTTTTCATTTATTTCAATGAAGTTTTTTATTTCTGTCTTAATTTTGTTGTTTATCCAAAAGTTATTCAGAAACAAGTTGTTTAATTTCCAAGTTGTTTAATTTAATTGTGTGGTTTTGAGAGATCATTTTGGTATTGAGTTCTCTTTTTAGTCAACTGTAGTCCTAGAGTGTGATTGGTGGTATTATATTGATTTTTTAAAATTTATTCAAACTTGCTTTATGGCTGCACATATGGTCAATCTTGGAGTGTGTTCTGTCACAGATAACAAAGAATGTGTATCTGTAGTTGATAGGTGGCATATTCTGTAGATATCTATGAGGTTCTATTGGTTATTTAAGTCCAGAATTTCTTTGTTAATTTTCTTCCTCGATGATCTGATGCTGTCAGTGGGGTGTTAAAAGTTTCTCACTATTATTGGGTGGCAGTTTGCATCTTTATATAAGTCTAGAAATACTTGATTTATGAATCAGGTTGCTCCAGTGGTGGGTTTGTATATATTTAGGATAGTTAAGTTTTCTTGTTGAATTGAACCCTTTATCACTATGTAATGACCTTCTTTGTCTTTTTTTACTATTGTTGGTTTAAAGTCTGTTTTATCTGATATAAGAATAGTAAGCCCTGGTCTTTTTTCTCTTCTACTTGTATGATAGATCTTCTCTAACCCTTGACTTTGAGCCTATGGGTATCATTATATGTGAGATGAATCTCTTGAAGACAACAGATGGATGTTTTTTTTCTATCCAGCTTGCCACTCTGTGCCATTTAAGTAGGGTGTTTAGACCATTTACATTTAAGGTTAATGTCTATATGTGAGGTTTTGATCCTATCATGTAGTTGTTAGTTGGTTTCTTTGTAGATTCTATTGTGTGATTGCTTTAGGTTTGTGGCTGTGTATTTAGGTATGTCTTGTGGTAGCAGGTATTGCTCTTTCATTTTCATTTTTAGAACTCTCTTAAGGATCTCTTGGAAGAAACTGGTCTAGTGGTAACAAGTTTCACTAGTGTTTGCTTCTCTGAAAAAAATTTTATTTCTCCTTCACTTATTAAACATAGTATGATGGGATATGAAATTCTTGGTTGGAAATCCTTTTTTTGAAGAATGCCAAAAATAGGCTCCCAATGTCTCTTGCCTTATAAGGATTCTGTTGAGAAGTCTGCTGTTAGCCTGATGGGGTTCCCTTTGTACGTGATCTGACCTTTTTCTCTAGCTGCCTTTAACATTTTTTCTTTAGCTTTGACCTTGGACAGTCAGGTGGCTATATGCCTTAGCAGTGTTCATTTTGTGTAGCATCTTACAAGTATTCTCTGGATTTCTTGTATCTGGATGTCTGCCTGTCTAACATTAGGGGAATTTTTTTGAGTTCTTCCCTCAAATATGTTTTCTAGGTTTCCTTTTCCTCCATCTCTTAGGAATGCCAATAATTCATAGGTTTGGTCACTTTAACTAACCTCGTATTTGTTGAAGACTGTTCAGTCTACAAAAAAAATTTTTTTTTTTTTAAGTTTTATTTGATTGAGTTAGTTCAAAAGACTGGTCTTCAAGCCTTGAAATTCTTTTTTTCTTTTTTCTGGTTTTGTTTTTTTGTTTGTTTGTTTGTTTGTTTGTTTTTTTTTTTTTTTTTTTTTTTTTTTTTTTTTTTTTTTTTTTTTGTTGGTGATGTCACTGCATTTGGATTTTTTTTTTTTTTATGGTGCCAGAATTCTTTTGCTGGTTCCTTCTCATCTGGAGACATTGGTGTTTCTAATTTTTGTAGTTATTTGTGTGGAGGTAAGATTTTTTCTTTTTCTTTCTTGCCTTATAAATTTTTTTTTCCCCCACTTTCCCTTTCCCGCTCTCCCTAAGTGGTATCACTGTAGAGAATGCTGTGTAGGATCTTCTGACTTTACTTCTATTGCCCTAATAGGCACTTCTGTTGTCAGGTTTTGTATTGGGCTGTGCAGTTCAACCTAAGAGCCAGTAGATAGTGCTCATGGGTAAGAGCCAGTTTGGAACAACACAGCTGGATATATACTTGATCATTGTATACTGGAGAAGCTCTGTTGCCTCAGGCAGTGGGCTTATTCACAGAGTATACAGGTATCTGAGTTCCCTCCTTAGCCCCAATGGGGTGGGGGCCAAGATGGGCAGGGCTGGACTAGACAGGTCTGCCTGCAGGCCCCTTGATGGCATGCACATGCAGAAGTACCAAGGGAGAATCCATTGAGGAGTCACCAGGTGCCCAGAGGCATGCCTTGGCATGGAGCTTGGAAACTTCCTCAGCCCCAGGTTCTCTGCACAGGGCATAGGGGCAGCCTAAACTCCCTGTCCATGAGAGTGGGTGCTCCACATGCCTGGAGATCTGCCTGGGTAGGGAGCAGAGAGGGCCTCACTGTACCAGAATCTCTGCCCAGGAGGAGTGGGCCAGCTCAGGCTTCTGGTCCAGGTGAGCAGATACGCCAAATGCCTGGGAATCTGCCTATATGTGAAGCAGGGAGGGCCCCACTGTATCATGATCTTTGCCTAGAAAGCATGAGGCAGTTTAAGCTGCTGAACCAGGGGAGCATGTGCTCCTAATCTCTGGAGATATGCCTGTATATTAACATGGCCTCCACCACTACCCCCCACACCATGATCTATGCATTGGAAGGGTGGGACAGCTCAGGCTGTTGATTCAGGCAAGGGAGTGCTCTGAATAGCTGGAGATCTGCCTGGGGATGGAGCAGAAAGGGCCCTATTCCACCACAATCTACATCCATGAAGGATGGAGTAGCCAAGCTACTGGTCCAGGCAAGTGGGTGCTCCAGATGCCTAGATTTTTGCCTGGGGGTAGAGTGGAACAGGCCCCACTGCACCACAATCTCAAAGGAGCAGGGAGGGGCACCCAGCAGTAACACAGGCAGACTAGTTCCAGGTTGCCAAGCTGGCCCTGGCTGCAAGTCTTGTCATCCAGGAGAAACTGCAGCTGTACCAGATCTCCTCCCACCTCAGGCCTGCAACAGGGGAGAGCACAATTCCAGTACTTCCTGCTGAGGCACTTTCCACAATTCTGGCTGTGGAGTCCCTACTCTGCTCCAGAGCAAGTGCTCCAGTCTCTGGCCTGATACTACAATGTGTGCATGGCTGTGCTGCTAGGTCACCAAAGAAGGACTGAGACTTTGTATGTACCCTGATCAAAAATGGCATTCTGCTGTCAGTCCTGGGTGTGGGCAAATGCCTGCAGCTTTTCCCAATGTCTTTTCCTCACAAAGTCTCCAAGCCTTTCCCCAAATTAGCTCTTGGCTTTGGGAGAAACAAAGTACTCTCCCTTGGCCTGGGTTTCTTGAATCTGCAGTGGAAAGGTGAGTTTCAGAGGGAGGCCCTCTGCCTCTTTCATATACTGGGGGTCACTCATTTTTATCAGCTGGACACTGATAGAATCTGGGGTGTCCGTCAATTTTGATGGATTCCTATTTTCCTTTTTGAATTAAAGCTCACAGAGTTGGTCTTTATGCACTGTCTTGCTATTTCTAGGTGGCTGAGATGTACTAAAAGTCTCTAATCCCCCATCTTGAGGGGAGCAAAATCAACTTTTTTTATATCTATTTCTTTTATCTTTCAAAGAGTATGTAAATCATGAAACAGGACAGAATATGAGAATATGCCTTCATGTTTCCAGGTAGTCTCTTATTTCCACTTTTTTCCAAAAAAAAAAAAAAAGCTTATGGTTTTAAAATGTTGGGGAAAAAATAAAGTAAGCACCATTTTGTATAATGTCTTTTAACTAATCCTGAATTGAGTTGTTATTCTGGAAACTATAAAAAGTCAAACAAGGTTGAGAGAAGTCACTCTTGAGGCCAGGAGATCCCTAAGTGTAGTATTCTGTAGGTAGTTCACTTCCCTTCTCATTAGTTATTCTCATTAACAGGTTCAACTTATGTCTATGGTGAAACCTCAGAACCAATAAATTGTATATATACTTAGTTAAGTAAAACTGATTTTCAAAATCAGGTGGATGTGGACATGTTTATATTTATTTACTTCAAGAGATCTATCTGAAGGAAATGGTAACGTTTAGTGCCAGACTATTCATAATAAAGAAAGATGTGAAACAACATAAATGCTCAACAATAGGGAAATAAATAAAAGAGTGTAGCAATTTAGTTGACTAAAGTAATGCAATATAAATACAACGGGAAAGAATTTCATGCAGAAATATTTATGAATATTTTTAATTACATGAGAAAGTCCTCATAATGTAATACTAAATTAAATAAATAGGATACTAAATTAAGTACAATATGATCTCACCAATGAGATAAATAGGCACATGTCTTACAACAAATACTTCTTGGTAATCAAATTTTGATTTTCTTCATGTTTTTCTGTATTTCCCAAATTTTCTACAATGAGCATATAATTATTTTTAATAAGACCCAAACAGGTTATTTCTTTAAAATCTCATGGCCAGTTTTGTTTCAGTTAATCTAAAGATAAACCATCTTCACAAGTCGTAAACAAGTCTTTTGATGTGAGATAATTTGGGAGGTAAAAGATTCTAAATTACTATAGTACCTATTTTTGCATTAAAGAAAGCCTGCCTTTATAGCCAATCACAACTGTAGAAAGTCTGAATTATTTCATATGTCTTAAATTACATATTAAATATCTGACTCCATGTAATATGTGCATTTTAATCACTTAGAAGTATGTACGCAAAAAGGAAAAAAAGTTTCCTACTTCCTTTTCCAAAATATTTGTACAGTGTTTCTAAATAATTTAAAAAAAAATGTATTTTAGTTACTTTAAAAATGTAGAGCTAATACACCAGATCTGAACAAGTGACATGAATATTGAATATTGTCAACTGCCTAAACTTGTAAAGTAACTGTATTTCCACAACTAAGAATCTAAGATACAGGGTCTGACCTAAGATTTTGTGTTTCTTCCAGATATCAACACAAAAATGTTGACATTTCTGAGTATTGTTATGGTTTGGCTGCCAATGAGAAAATGCAAACTTGAATCTCCACTGAGACCTAATATAAATAGTCACAATTGGCCAGGCATGGTGGTTCACGCCTGTAATCCCAGCACACTGGGAGGCCGAGGTGGGTGGATCACCTGAGGTCAGGAGTTCGAGACCAGCCTGGCCAACATGGCAAAACCCCATCTCTACTAAAAATGCAAAAATTAGGTGGGCCTTCGTGGTGCACACTTTTATTCTCAGCTACTTGGGAGGCTGAGGCAGCAAAAACGCTTGAACATGGGAGGCGGAGGTTGCAGTGAGCCAATATCGAACCAGTGCACTCCAGTCTTGGCGACAGAGCAAGACTCTGTCTCAAGAAAATATATAAATAGTCACAATTCTGAATTATTGGAACTTAAGTCTTTACTGTTCCTGAGGTTTTCAGAATGGTTCCTTGGTAAATATATCTCACCATACACAGAAAATATCATCCTCTCCTGACAGCCTCTATTTTAAATCCACACCAATTTGTAAGAGTGCCTTTCTAGTCACCAGAAATAATAAAATACTTCAGTTCTTTTTCACTAAATGAAATTATAATTACTTGCTTTAAAAATACTTAGTTCGGAATAGGAACAGCTCCAGTCTCCAACTCCCGGCTCGAGTGACACAGAAGACCGGTGATTTCTGTATTTTCAACTGAGGTACTAGGGTCATCTCACTGGGGAGTGCCGGACAATCGGTGCTGGTCAGCTGCTGCAGGCCGACCAGCAAGAGCTGAAGCAGGGCGAGGCATCACCTCACCTGGGAAGCACAAGGGGGAAGAGAATCCCTTTCCCTAGTCAGGCGAACTGAGACACACAACACCTGGAAAATCCGGTAATTCCCAGCCCAATACTGCGCTTTAAGCAAACGTGCACACCAGGAGATTATACCCACACCTGGCCGGGAGGGTCCCACGGCCACGGAGCCTCCCTCATTGCTAGCACAGCAGTCTGCGATCTAACTGCAAGGCAGCAGCAAGGCTGGAGGAGGGGCGGCCGCCATTGCTGAGGCTTAAGTAGGTAAACAAAGCCGCTGGGAAGCTCGAACTGGGTGGAGCTCACAGCAGCTCAAGGAAACCTGCCTGTCTCTGTAGACTCCACCTCTGGGGACAGGGCACAGCTAAAAAAACAACACGGGAAGCAGCAGAGGCCTGTGCAGACCCGAACGACTCTGACAGCTTTGAAGAGAGCAGTGGATCTCCCAACACGGAGGTTGAGATCTGAGAACGGACAGACTGCCTGCTCAAGTGG
>NW_016804150.1:2087549-2156813 GCF_001698545.2 Rhinopithecus bieti
TATGTTTATTGCGGCACTATTCACAATAGCAAAGACTTGGAATCAACCCAAATGTCTATCTGTGACAGACTGGATTAAGAAAATGTGGCACATATACACCACGCAATATTATGCAGCAATAAAAAAGGATGAGTTTGCGTCCTTTGTAGGGACATGGATGCAGCTGGAAACCATCATTCTTAGCAAACTATCACAAGAACAGAAAACCAAACACCGCGTGTTCTCACTCATAGGTGGGAACTGAACAATGAGATCACTTGGACTCGGGAAGGGGAACATCACACACCGGGCCCTATCGTGGGGAGGGGGGAGGAGGGAGGGATTGCTTTGGGAGTTATACCTCATACCTATAAATGATGAATTGATGGGTGCTGACGAGTTGATGGGTGCAGCACACCAACATGGCACAAGTATACATATGTAACAAACCTGCACGAAAAATTTAAGAGCAAGGATCCTCATCCAATATTGTGAGCATTATTTCTTAGTCTTCCTTCTCAGACCTAGTGGTATTTTTCTCAGTTTCAACTTGATGACTCTCTGAAACAGGAAAATAACCTTTGAGCTCAGTAAGGACAGAGACTGTATCTTTCTCATTTTTGTGGCACTACAGCCAAAAACTGATTGGCACAATACAGATGCTCTGTAAATGTCTGTGGAAACCAAGACAGTTTGGAGTTTGATTATCAAGCCCTTCACAAGGATTGAGCAGAGTAGCTGATGGTATTAGCATAGGGAGAATTCTATATGCATGTCTATAATGTTGTAGAAAGGCCACACCTCAGGTTTGTAGTGTATCTTAAGATTGCCATTTTTAATTAAAAATATCCTGTAGCATTCTTGCTTTGAGAAAAAAACAGTTGGAATTCAAGAGCCCAATAAGAGAATTAATAACTTGGCTTTGAAAATACATGCAATTTCAGAGCTGTCAATTTTAGCTATGTCTCTTTAAATACTTTTTTCTTCTAGAATCCAACTGGGTAGATGAAGTTTGTTTTTTTTTTTAATTCCATTATAGAAGTAATAGCCTTGTTTTGGTGTTTTGTAAGCAGGTAATATTCTGCTGGTGACTGTCTTCGCAGGAATGCATTGCTGTGAATTCTGAATTCTATTATTTTACATCTACAGCAGCGTAAAGTGTATTTTTTATAAACAGCAACCTTCACCTCATAAAAATTTATTACATAAGGGCATAAGCAAGTGCTTTTCCTTCTAGTCATTGGCAGTAAGTGATTCATCAGTTTTTCACAGAAAACCAATTTCATTGCAGATGTTCTGTAATTTCCAGTCCTCCTGAATTGTGGAGCCATATCACACAATCCCAATGCAAAGAACATAAGGACTTTTTTAAAGGTCTGTGCTTAGTCTCTTTAATAGGATTGAATATCACTTGCTGTCTCATCTGTTTTATTTTTTTAAAAATTAAGAAATCAGACTCCTTTCCTTTCCTATGTATGTTGATTCCACACATGGGTGGATAACTGGTAGCAAATTCAAAACCAACAGATTTCTTCATATTTGAAACAATGACATTCAGTCTTTTCCCTGGAATCAAAGCAGAACTATTAAGAGAAACAAAATGTTCCCAAACCTAAATCCTTTTCTTCAATCATGCTTATTTTCACTCTTTTTTTACCCCAGGGTAAGGAAGTCGGGAAGAGGGCTGGGGAAATTCAGAAGTATCCATCTGTCAATTAATGGAGCTCCTGAGAATTTTCCTCAGCTAAATTTCCTCCACTGATAACTTGAGTGTAGTTTTGTCTAGCATTTCAAGGTTGAGAAGTGGAAGATGGGTATTCAGTATAAAATATGGAAATAAGAGTGAGGGAAAGCCTGCAGACTCAGTGATGGTCTAAGTCCATGTATGATAAATGAAAATTTCTCAGAAGTACAAAAGATTTCTCTCAGAAGATTAAATACCTCCTAAAAAGCTTATGAAATTAAAGTCCAATTTTTTTAAGAACATCATCCTTGGATTGAAAGGTTGAATCAAAAGCATGATAATTAAATTTACCTATAATACAAAGTTATGAGCTATTGCAAGGGTGAAGTGATAGATTTTCAAGATCACCAGTTTGGTTCTGAAGCTGGTCCTCATTTACTCCTCTGCCTTTCATTGCAGCTCTAGTTACCCACATATTTCCTTTAATGTGTTAAATCAGTAATGCCCATGGACTTGGTCTCTGCAGGGTCACTCTTAGGCAGAGGTCTCCACGTGTGTTTTAAAGGTATAAATATCTGCCCTTACCTCTGCCATGGTTCCTGGAATTTAATCATCAATTGAAAGTAGTATGTCTATAAGGGCAGAGCATTATGTATAATGTAAATTCCATGCAATTTGCTGCCTTCTTTTGTGGATTTCCTGCTAGCACCAGTCAGAGATTAGAGGCAGCTGGAGTGGGAGAAAGGTGGCTCATATACATACATTTATAACCTATAGAACCACCAATCAAAATTTATTATCTTTCCTCATCTCCCTAACCACTAATTACTTTTTATACATTACCTCTTTTTACTTACTATCCTCTAAATTCATGTTCATTTTATTTTTATTTTATTTTTTTTTAGAGGCAGGGGTCTTGCCATGTTTCACAGGCTGGTCTTTAATTCCTGGCCTTAAGCAATCCGCCTCGGCCTCCCAAAGTGCTGGGACTATAGATGTGAGCCACTGTATCTGGCCCTCTAAGTTCATTGTAAACTGGCTTCTCCTTTATACAAACTAAAACTTAAAGCCACATGAATGATTAAGCCTAGCCTCTCGCCTCATTCAGCCAAGTGATTATTGAACACGTTTTTCAATATGTTTTTTCAGTATGTTGAGCATTAAGAATCCAAAGATAAATAGGAGATTAGAGTCTACCAAAGGAGAAGGCAATGGGAGTAAATATACAAAGTGATTGGGAAGTATATTGAGAATTGAGTGATTTATTTGAGAAGTGAGTGATTGAGAAGTGAGTGATTTATTTCATCAGAGACCTATAGAGGCCTTCCGGGGACAATGACGTTTCGGTTTAGTCTTGAGGTATATAGGATATCTTCAGGTTAAGAAATTTAAAAAGGACATCAAAATGGGATATACACACATATACACACACATCACCCACAGACATATATACATATGTTTTTATGGATATGTGTGTGTATACACAGAACCGACAGATTTCCTCATATCTGAAAACAATAACATTCAAGAATATCTTAAGAGTATGTAAGTTATTGAGACTTAACACATGAGCCCCTAACAGCCAAGTTTAGATGAGTAGTCATTCAACAATCATCGAGGACTCACATTCTGCCAGACACTGTGCTAGGTAAGCATCAAGGACGCAAAGACAGTAAATACAGGACATGTTTTCTGCCCTTAAGAAACTCACAGTTTTCCTGAAAACTGGTTAATCACTATGGAAAACAGGGTCCAGTGAGAACAGAATTTTATGCAAGAACAAGGTGAAGATGGAGTCGTAACATAAGACATCCTTTAGAAAAGAAAGCACAGACTGGTAATCCCAAATTGAGATTTTTCCAGGGCCACTAGGAAAGGCTAAGGATGCCTTGGAAGACAAAGGGAAGCAAAACTAGAGAAAGGGCTGTTGAAAGAGGACAGACCAAGTAGCAAACAAATTTTGGCTGAAATGAACCAAAAATTCATCATTCTACCAGATGGCTGGTACCCTTTTAGAACTTTTTACTCTGTGAGATGTGTTACAAGACACTCTTTACAAAAGAGGCAACTAAGTAATTTCCCCAAGGTTACACAGCAAGGGTGAGAACTGAGGTCTTTCTGATGCAAAATCTACCCTCTTTCTACAACACCCAGTTGCCTTTCAGTTTTATCTCACAATTGCTACCAGAGGCTCATTGTTTAACTGGCTTGTCCATACCCTCTGCAATACACTGATCTCAACAAAAATCAGAAATGTGTCAAATTAAAAAAAAAGGTCATGCAGATGGAACTACCACTTAAAGTACGGGCGATATGAGAATAGAAACCAACTAGAGTGTCCTGAGTAAATTGAGATAGGAGATATACAGTATATTCTTGAGATACTTGGATACATGAGAGGAAAAGCCCACGTCAAGACTTTCTTTGAGTCAAGAAAGGGAGGATAATGATTCAGAAAGGAAAGAGTTATTGTTTTCTCAGAAATCAACATTGTGCCTCGTCCATGGTCGTACTCAATAATTACTTGTTGAATGACTAGAAGAATGAATGTCAAGGGAAGGGGAAAACACTGGAGATACTGATTTTAACTTACATATTGGCAAAGCTATTTTCTGGTGGTGATGTTTGTAATAAAAATACCAAGTATTGTTGGGAGTATAGAGAAGTTAGCATCTTCTTAAACTACTGTACCAGTGTAAATTTTTCTGGAGAGCAGATTGGTTATATGCATCAGCAGCTTTAGAAAATGCCTCCTTTTCACAAGAAATTATAGTTCTATAATTTAATACTGCTAATAGAAGGATTCATTTACCAGGATGTGCATCTCTATTTACTATGGCAAAATTGCCAACAAGCAAAATCTCCCAAAGGAGATACATTACATAAACCATGCTGTAAAAGAATATTTAATAACACTGTAGTATTTTCTTATCTATTATTTAGTAAAAAGTAAAAGTTGGTTATAAACAGAATGTACAATATCCTGTTTTCCTAAATACAGAACATGTATATTTTTATATTTATATAAGTCTATTATAAAAGACTAGATAAATTTGTAGTAAAAATGTTGGCAGTAGCCATCTATGGGAGATTTAGGTAATTTGTATTCCTTTCTATGTGATTGTATGTATTCTCCAAATTTTCTACAATAAATATATAATTATTTTATAAAAGGAAAAAAATAGGATCAGGCTTGTGGCTCAGGACTATAATCACAGCATTTGGGGAGACCAAGGTGATAGGATTGCTTGAGGCCAGGAGTTCCAGGCCTGCCTGGGCAACATAGTGAAACCGTGTCTCTACAAAAAAAATAATAATAATAATTAGCTGGGCATGGTGCTGCATGTTTATAGTCCAAGTTGCTTGGGAGGTTGAGGCAGGAAGATTGCTTGAGCCTGAGAATTTGAGCAAGACCCTGCCTCAAAAACAAAACAAAACAAAACAAAATACAAAACAAAATTAAAAAAAAACAAAATGTAAAAGCAAGTAAGAAAATGAGAAAATAGTTTCAAATTATATAAAAAGTCGAGTTAATGTACTTAATTCCCACCTATCTACCAAAAAATAATGAGCACAAATACAAGAAAAAACAATCCTCAGAACAAAAGAAATGAAAATGGCTAATGGACTTATAAAAATATGTTCTACTTAGCCAGCAATGAAAGAAATGGTGATTAGAATCAAATTAGAATAACAATGTACTATATGAATATGAATATTTATTATTGTTGAAAGCCCAGTAATGATATACTTGGGGAAAGCAGGTTTCCAGTATGAATGAAGAGCCTTAAACAACCCATAGCTTTTGACCCAAGATTTCTACTTCTCAGAATCTGTCACAGTAAAGCATTCAGAAATGGGGACAACGAATTATGCAAAACATGTATATTACAAAATGATATGCACTCCTATGGTTTACATATGTGTATGTTGAGGAATTTATGGAATAAATCCTAGGAAAGCTTACATTGAGTCACTTGAGGTGTTTTGACTGAGACTGAAAATTAAGGAAGATAACTTCTGCATGTTGATGTACAATATTTTCAATTGGTAACAATGATAATATCCTAAATTCAGTTATGGTTGGTGTCTCATAAAGGTGTACATTTCTAGTCATTTAAAAAATGCTACTTGAAACAAATTTTTTTTTTTTTTTTTTTTTTTTTTTTTTAGTTAGCTTGTTAGATCAAGCCAACAAGGAAATAAAAAAACAACAATGAAGAAAAGGGTATTGTGTTTGTTGTTATTGCTGTTGCTGCTACAGTTTTTATCTTAAGTGCCTGTCACATGGTAACATTCTATAAATGAATATTGAGGAATGGACCTCCTACAAATTAAATGTGAGTCCTTCTTTTTAAATAGATGTTTGAGTTTAACTGAGTTCACTGTACCACCGATTTTTCCAGTGTTTATTTTCCTCTGTTTCTTACAATTCTGATTAAACTGCTATCACCAGAAATAGGTATTTGTATACATAATTGCTAGACCCAATGTTCTACCTGGCTAAAAACACCAAGTCTAAGATATTCTGATCTATCAGAAACTGTTTCTAATCTTCAGTGAGGCCTATGGTTTGGAAGGCAGAGTGTGTTCCAAGATGCTCAGCAACCTCTTGAACCAGGAAACAGGATCTTTATCTTCCTGACCTTCTATTTATCTTTTGAAAAGACAGAAGTAATAACATTAGCTGTGTAACTAACCTACTAGCTCAGATTCCTCTTTGTCCTTCTTAGTGGGCTCTTTCCATTTTTCTGTTTTCTTTCAGCATTCTCTACTGCTGAAGTATTTGGAAAAAACAAAACAAAACAAAACTTTTCTATTAACTTACATTTTTTATGGAAAAAAATTTATTTTCTTTAAATTAGTTGGTCAAGTTAACATTCAGTGAAAACAAGGTATTTGATGTTTATTATTCTTTCTTTCTTGTTTCAGTGAAATATAGATACTTTATACTTGTATACTTATTAACAAAGTCAGGTCCTGACTGAAGACCTCCGTTTTGAAATAAAAATGATGTCCTAGCTCTAAAGTACGTCCAGTCAAAGCAATTGAGTTCAAAGCACAAAACAACACTAGCAATCTCATTATGTACATTAGAAAATATGGGGAATGCAGGCACATAATCTATCCAAAGACTAATCAAGATTTCATCCACAACTCTTCATACTAAAATAATCTATCAAGTAGGATTTTTAGGCTAAAGCTATGTAAAATCACAGTCAACTGTAGTAAACATTATACTGGTATGCAAATATAAAAAATTAAGTGTTTCCCAAGGTTCTTCTATTTTTTTCCTGAATCTTTGTAGTTGAGGAATTACTCCTTTTACAAAAACCAAATGTTCTTCCTCTTCCATTGCATAGTGGGCTCTTATCTGTGATCATAGATTTACTGGCCACAGTGCTTATTTGGTAAGTAATCATAAAATCACAGGCTTGAAAGTACTTTTTTTAAAGAATACCTCTATAAAACCTTTACCAATTGGGTATTCAGACTCCATTTTATTACTTTCAGTAACTGAATTCACAGTCTCCCAAGAAAAAATCAGTCATGCTTTTGAGATGTTTTATTTACTTCAAGTGTTTACCTGTCATTTAAAAATAGTTGTCTACTGGTTATAATTCTGTCTTGTAAAGCCATTAGAAAAAGTAGAATATTCCTTCCTCAAGAGAGTTCTTTATATATTTGAGGTAAAACACAGCATGATTGTCTTCATTTACTCATGTCCAGTCAGTCACCCCTAGCACCAACCATACACCCATGCTGCAATGGAAGCTGGGTCAAGAAGTAGCATGGGAGGTGAAATTCAGGCTACACTTTATGTGCTAAGTGTTGGACCCCAACACTGGGACTGTATCCACCCGTAGAAGATGTCTTTTTATAATTTTCATGAAAGTACTTCCATTTTGGTCCTCTTGTCTTGCTTTTTATCTATATGATTTAGTTTATCTCAGAAGAAACCTTCCTTTTATTGAGACAAAGTTGTCATCTGAGTTTAGGGGACCTGTGTTCTTTATGTGACATGATTTCTAATCTCCCCTCTCTGGTTGTCTCCTAAATTTTTCTATTGTTATCAATATGCCAACATCACTAACTTCTGAAAGATAGATTTTTTCTTAATCTAATTGTTCCTAAAAGTTATATATTGTTATACAATAAATTATACTGTAGCACCATTTTTATTATCCTGAGATTCTATCCTTCAAAATAGCTCTTGTCTAATTACTTTATCAAAGCTGAACTTTTGGACCTGGCTTTCGATGACTTATAGATTGGATCTATCTTACTTGAAAATTTAACCCAAAAGGTTCAAAACTGAACTGATTATCATTATCCCCAAACCCTCCTCTTTACTATGTTCTTTTGATTGTCCCACCATCTATTTAGTTCCAATGAAAGATAAGCTGTAATTATTTCTTGACTTCCCCTCCTCTCTCACTCTTCCATTCAGTTGTTCTCCCAGCTCTGCAATTCTACATTTGTATTGCCTTATATATCCTTTCTACTCACTACTCTTCATTTCTACCTCCCTGCCCTAGTTTGGATTATAATACTCTCTGACTTCCTTGTCTCCTCTCTAGACACCCAATGCATCTCTAACAATGCTGCTTGCTATTTAAATTTTAAATTAATCAGATCTTTTAAGTCTGTTTTCATCTTGCTAATAAAGACATGTCTGAGGTTGGGTAATTTACAAAGGAAAGAGGTTTCATTCACTCACAGTTCCACATGACTGGGGAGGCCTCACAATCATGGCAGAAGGCAAAGGTGGAACCAAGTCAGGTCATACATGGTGGCAGGGAAGAGAGCATGTGTAGGGGAACTCCCCTTTAAAAAACCATCAGATATCATTAGACTTATTCTCTATCACAAGAACAGCATAGGAAAGACCCACCCCTATGATTCAATTATCCCCCACTGGGTCTCTCCCATGACATGTGAGAATTATGGGAGCTACAATTCAAGATAAGATTTGGGTGGGGACACAGCAAAAACCATATCAGGCCTCTACACTGTTTTAAAAGTTCTTTGATGGTTTCCTATTTAAGTAAAAGGAGAAATGCCTAATTCATTTGACATGACTTCAAGAACCTTTGATTCTTTCCCCCATCTGCTCTCCACAATGGAAACACCATAGACTTCTAGGGTTTTTTTTTTGTGTGTGCTTCAGATGCTTCCCACTTCTTTGCAAATGTCAAAACTAACATGGCTTCAACAACCTATTATCTTTGTTTCTAGTTCATGTCAATTTTCTGTGGTCTTAAATACTAATCATTCTTCATAATCAAGGTAGAAACTAGTAGTTGGAATTTATTTATTGTGAATCAAATACATTCCCTAAAGATGGCACTTTAAATTTCACCATGATTTCTGATGGTTTTTCTCTTCTTAAAAGTGTGATATAAATTTATCATTTCCACTCTTAGTAGACTCTGCCTTGTTGTAAATGACAGCAGCACATTTGATTATAATATTATTTGTACCTCTTGCTCATTATCTGGCACTTAGTGAATTTAATATACTTTCAAACTGTAAGAACTTTAATATTCCTGCTCTGCAAGTCCACAGATTATGGAATCTTCATATAAGAGCATGACCACGCCGGGCGCGGTGGCTCAAGCCTGTAATCCCAGCACTTTGGGAGGCCGAGGCGGGCGGATCACGAGGTCAGGAGATCAAGACCATCTTGGCTAACACGGTGAAACCCCGTCTCTACTAAAAATACAAAAAATTAGCCAGCCGTGGTGGCGGGCGCCTATAGTCCCAGCTACTCGGAGGCTGAGGCGGGAGAATGGCATGAACCTGGGAGGCGGAGCTTGCAGTGAGCTGAGATCGCGCCACTGCACTCCAGCCTGGGCGACACAGCCAGACTCCGTCTCAAAAAAAAAAAAAAAAAAAAAAGAGCATGACCACATTTACTGAAACATTTACTAATCGTTTTCCCCCATACTAAGTAACATGAGAAGATTTGAACCTATGAAGAAGCTAGTTCTAAATGTGTCTTACATTTTCTTTTGCTATGTTATGTTGAAACATCAAGATGTTTTCATGCAAAAAAGAATTTAACGTAACTTCTTATCAGCAGAAAGCTCGCTTGGCTCCTTGTTATCAAGCGTTTCTGATTGTTCAAGTAGAGACAGGGTAGATAAAAAGTCTCCTAAAAGTTAAAAATAATTTGAAACCCAAAGATGGAAAGTTGGGCTGAGACAGATCAGATCTAAACCTGAAATACACTAGGGTATCCAGACTTCCTACAGTTTCAAAAGTGATAGAGATCTGCTGTCTCTCTTTAAGCTCAATACTCTCTTGCTTGAGTAACATATTTCTTAAAAATAAATAGTAAACAACAACCTCTCTTATTAGGATCTTAAGTATTTGAGTTAATTGAAAGGTCAATATCTAACTGGCTTCGAGTTTATCTCAAAAGATTCAAACCTCAAGGAGGAAGAGCAACTGGACAGATCATAGTTCCTGGGGATGCACCACAGCCATGCTGCTCCAGGAAGACACAGATATGAATTGAAAGGTAGGAAACCTAGACTGAAGAAGACAGTGCATGAAAATAAAACAGGACAAGGCAGTCTGTGACATCACAGATCCAGAAGCACAGAAACACAGTCATTTTAAAATTGATCTCTCATTTCTTCTTTCTATGAAGTGAATTATTAATATTTGTGTTGTTTGAATAGTATTGCTACTTGAAAAAGACAAGTATCTAGAGTTAGTGCCCATTGTTACCAATCAATGAGGAGAAGGGTGAGATATTAGCTATCTAAGAAGAGAGCGGAACCATCTCATTGTGATTAGTCTGAACTAGAGCCCCAGAGTCTTTTGGAATCTGATTCATTCCATCTGTTTTCATGGCAAGCATTTCATTACCTTATCTGAACTCTAGCAGTCTCTAAAATGTGTTTTTCAAACTACAGATCACAGCCCCCTAGGATTCATTAATCAATTTAGCAGGCTGAGAAGAGCTATTTTGAAAATAAATAAAAGTAAGTAAAAGATAAAATAAATGTCCTCACTCATGTAAAGGGTAATGTATTAGTCAGAACAGACTAACCTATACTTGATATCTAAATGGCTTTAACAAAATAAAAATCTCCTTATATGTGCAAAGCCAATGCAGGTTAAATGAGCCCCTTCAGTCTTACAACTTCACAACATGGAATGAGTGGTCTCCAAGACAGCGTGCCACCTGCGGCAGTGGAGAGAGAGGTTCAGAGCCACACAAGGTGTATTCAAGAGGCAGGCGTGGAAGTGGCTTGTATCACTCCTGCCCATATCCCATGGGCCAGTACTTGGTTGCATGGATCCAATTTACCTGTAAGGAAGACTGCACAATGCAGTCTTCTCGTGCATATGGAAGAGGAAGTGGAAATAGAATTTAGACCAAGACACTGTCATTACACCCATTCTTCATTGTGTTGAACATATATAAGCTTCTGTAGAAGAGATAAGTCAGCTATTTTAACAAATACCTAAACTTTCCTGAAACAGTAAGCAGCAATTTTATTTCTTTTCTGAAAAGAAGATACTATCTGTCACCAATGGGGCAAAAACTAAAGTTTATTTTTAGGTATTTGGATTTTCCTATCAAGTTGATTAAACTGACATGTATTGAGCACCTGCTGAGTGTGCTGGGCCCCATGGAAAAATCAAAGATGGATGAGATAGCAGTTCTTCCTGTTTCTCTGTCATCCCTTTCTATACCATCATTATTTATCCAACTGTGTACTACCTCAGAGCTATTCCACAAGACCCCAGATAACCACACTTGGAGACTGTCTTTTTCCCTAAAAAATTGGAAATAAGCAAAATTTCCCCAGTTAGAGAAAAATTGCTACCTTATTGTGAAGAATTCCAATTCTAGTAAAGAATAACTAGTGGACAAGACTACTTGTCCAGGCTTCTGACTTCTTTTGCTCAGACTTCCTCCATGGATTCTGCATCCATTGTCCCTTAGTCCTAAAGTTTTGGTGCCTGCCTCTGACTAGATGATGCTATAAACTGAATTGTGCCCTCCACCCATTCATGTATTGAAGCCCAAGTTCCCAATGGGACTTTATTTGGTGATGGGGATTGTAGGTGGTAATTACAGTTAAATGAGGTTATAATGCTGAAGTCCTGACCTGATGGGATTGCTGGCTTTCTAAGAGGAAGAGATCTTTCTTTCTCTCCACTCTACGAACTGAGGGAATACTGTATGAGGACACAGTGAGAAGGTGTCCATCTGCAAGCCAGAAAGAGACTTCTCACTGGGACCTGAGCATGCAGGCACTCTGATCTCAGATTTCCAGTCTCTAGAAATATGAGAAAAATGTCTGGTACTTATACCACCTAGTCTGTGGTATTTTGTTTATGGCAACCTGAGCAGACTAAGACAGATGCTTACCTTGGACAGTCAATAATAGGATATATAAGGATTAAATATCTCCTTCTCTGTGCAGTTCCTTTTGCCTAACCAAGCTGAGTTCATTATTCCTATTTTTCATGCTATAGTCATTGTTTGTGTACACATTCTCTTGTGTATTAAAATGTAAGTTCCTGAAGAGTGGGAACTAATTCAAAGATAATCCTTCATGGTAAGAACACATGAAATAAATATGGAATGCTGTGTCAAGGTCACAAAAAAGTGTGATTTAGTAAGTATTGTGTTCGTGTTTTATGCAAGTTACCTATCTTAATACCTAAACTAACCATAAGAGGCAAACATTATCCACATTTCACAAATGAGAAAACAGGCTCAATAAGTCTCTGATGTCATACTGTAAGTAATCAGTGGAACTGAGATTTGAACCAATGCGTGTTGAACTCCAAAGCTCATTTTCTTTTAATATTGTATTATAAACCTCCCCTCTTTTCTTTCCCCATATCTTACCCACCTTTTGGACTTGCTTTCAGAACCCTAGCTCAACCTTAACCACTGTATCATCTCTACCCTTTACCTACTTCTATGCTTTCCACCATCTCTATCCCCTAAACCTATTTGGCTTTCCTTGTCCTTAACACATTGGTATCTACATTATTGGAGCTGATACTTTGATTAAAACAATGCAATATTGTACTACTGAGTGCCTCTATATTTAATTATTTAACAATTACTTTCCTTAGTGTGCTAGTCATGATAATATAGCTAATGAATCAACTTAATTAAATAAAAACATGTTTGTTCTGTTTTCTTTTAAAAATATAATCTGATTCTCTTCTTCGTTATATTTATTGCTACAAAATTACAAGCTAAATAATTTGTTAAATTGCTTAAATCCATTGGGTTTATTCTATCAGGAGTGGAAATATTTGTCATCACAAATCTTTAATTACTTTTCCCACTCATAGTAGGCACTTACAAGTGACATATGATATGAATTTCTTAAATTATTGCAAACAAAAGAACAGTAAAACATTAGGTTCCTTAAAAGCCATAAATATTTTGATGATTCAGACAATAAGCAGCAATATAAATAGATTAATAAAATTAAGCATGGTTCATATTCATTCTCTGGTGCAATTGATCCAGTAAAACATGATGCCATTCTAAGGTTTAAGGAGCCCTTGTAGCCGAAGGCTTAAATATGTCATTTTAAAACAAGTGTATCATTTAGATTTAATCGACTGTCCTCAAAGTATATGGCTTTAAAATATTTATGAGTGATTTTTGGTTATATGCAACCCACAGCAAGCCAGATTAAAAATAATACCGATAATAACCCATAATTTTGTTTTCAAAACAATTACTTTCCTAATCACTGGTAATGTTTATATTATTCTTTGGGTTACTATTTTCATTAAATAAAAGATCTCCGAGTTTTAGCGCAAAGATAGTCCCACTATAGGGTTTTAAATAAGTGAAAGCCTGTTATAAAAACCATGGGAGCTAGACATAAATTGAAGCTGCCATTGAAATTAATCTTTGCTCAATTCTGGATTTTAGGGTTCTTTTCATACTCTGAGACTAAAGATTTTGTGGAGAAAAGAATCAAAATCCCAAAGTGTGTCAAAATGCCCTATAAGATACAAATACTTTATTTGAATATGCCAAAAGAAAAGCTCTAACTACTGTATAATATTACATAGGTGTTAGCCTGGATCCATTGATTCTAGGGTTAAAAATTTAAAAAGAGAATACATATAAAATGATTGGCATTCTTATTGACTTCAATTTAATTTTTATAAGGGTTGTTAGTCCTGCGCCAGTTGCCCCTTAATTGTTCAGCAAGGTCTCCAGTGGCCTTCTTCTCCACCTCTGTATTCCCAAGCAGTGCAATCTAATTGCAAATAATGGCTAACTATGAATCATGTAAATTTCATTCCATGGAAAGCCACATGGAAACTTCCACCACCAGGAATACCATTCACTCCAGTTATCAGATATTCTAGGTTATTTGCACCACTGCTCTTGTTCAGTCATTCATTGTGTATCTTGTGCATGTCTGCCAGTGGCTGCTGTGTTTAGCATGAGAAAAACAAAGTGAGAAGACATCGTTCCCCGGCTTAATGCACACAAGTTGTTCAGTGTGTCAGGAATTACTGTGTTTTAATTCTCACAACAGCTGCCTTATAATGTAGATATCACCATTTTACAGATGGGGACAATCGCAACAAGAAACCTGAGACTCTGAGAGGTTAAGTGTTAAGTCAAAGGTCATAGAGCTAATGGGTAATGGAACTTGTATTCATATGAAAGGTAGTTTGATCTCATTTCAAACCTATGGCCCTTTTATTATTGAGTTCCGTGTTCTCCATCAATTTAACTATACAAAAGCTTATTGCATTTATTTTGTTTGTAAGTCTTCCCTAAATCATCCTCATTCTTTATATTCTTAAAGTTGACATTCTCCTGTCTAGAATGCTGTTTTTAATATACTTGATTTAACAAAAATAATATTTAAAATATTTTAGGTACTAACATGCCATACAGGGGCTTGTGCAATAAGTAAGTTTTTACTTCCCTAATATGCAGAGAGAATAGGTCCACAGAGACCACCTCTGCAGGAGCCCATTCTCTAGGCCAGTCATGACAGTGAAGCAGCCTTTGACGAGAAAGAGTGTGGTCAGGAAGAAGCATGGCTTGACAAAGAGCCAGAGAAGAGTCTCATCCATTCTAGAATTGGAGGAGTGATTTTTAACACGCCAGGAAGAAGTGAGTCAATAAGGAAGAATGTAAATCAAAAGGGTACATGTAAAAGGAAAAACACAGTCACTTTTATGTAAATTGAAAGATCTGCTTTTGCCAGGAGGAAATTCTGGGAAAGATCTCTTCTGCACCTCAGCAAAATGCAGGCAAGTTCCCATCTGTTTTCTTCCCTCTGTCAGGAACAATTTTCCCAAACCGGTGGGGCATACAGGACTAGAATGGAAATGGGATGGATTGGAACTCATCTTTGCTATGAAATCATAGAAGGTGCAGAGAAGCAGGTTTTTTTTTTTTTTTTTTTTTTTTCTTGTTTGGTTTCTGTTTCTGTGGTTTTTTTCCTTTCTTTTGAGCAGTTTTCAAGAGGTCATATGACCTTAGTCTCTGCCCTGAGACTAAGACTAAGTCATTTCTAGAATATTTCTAGATTTAAATAGTAGACTGGAAGCCAAGAAGTTAATCATTTCTATTATTTATAAGTTAATCTCCTATGGCAATAAAAATAAAGTTTGTTTTGTTATTTTTTAATTTTTTTTAATTACAAAAAGCAAAGCAATGGGTTTGTGGAATTTTATTAATATAAAAATACAGTTTTAGTTTATAAAAATTTTGAGGACTAATTGTCAAACTGATGTTTCACATTTTTCATATTACATCATTTCTATTTTAACACATACAATTTGGTGTCTTATATTGCCATATAAGTTTATGAGAGAAGGTATGGCACTTAAAAAATGAATTATACGTACATTTTCAGATATTCAAGAAGCTTATGTCAGTATCCCCCCAGACATTTTTAATCTTTTCTCTAAAATCCCCATTCTTTGGTCAGTAAATTACTTTAATGCCTTAATTTATTCCCACAGTGGTCCCAATGTTAGTTTTATCTTGCTGGTCTAACAAATTACCACAAACGTAGTGGCTTAAAACGACATAAATCTATTATCTTACAGTTCTTAAGTCAGAAGTCCAGTATGAATCTCACCAGGCTAAAATCAAAGTATTGGAGGGTTGTGTTCCTGTCTGGAGGTTCTAGGGAGATCTGTGTCCTCATTTGGCTATGAGCAGAATTCAGTTTTTCACAGTTGCAGGATTAGAGCTCTGTTTTCTTGCTGACTGGCAATGGGGACCTTTAGCTCCTAGAAGCTTCTTTATGGTCATTGTTTATGGTCCTATGTCCCAGAATCAGGATGTTAGAGACTTCTCACATTGCCATCTCTCACTGACCACAAATATAAAAGGCTCTCAGGTTTTAAGGCCTCAACATGATTAGATTGGGTCCATCAAGATAATCCAGGATAATTTCCCTACTTTAAAATCCTTAAACATAATCACATCTGCTAAGTCCCTTTTGCCTTGTAAAATAACATATTCACAGATCCTGGGGATAAGGGATTGGGAGTATTAGGATATTTGAGGGAGCCATTTTTCTGCTTACTACGGCTCCTCCTCCACCATAATGGAAGTCTGGGTTTCTTCATATGATCCACCTTTCCCAATAACTCTCTCAAACTGAGGTGGATCACTACCCCAAACTACACATTAGGTGCCATGTTCACTACTGGGATGCTGGGTACACTAAAATCTCAGAATTCACTGCTATATGATTCATCCATGTAACAAAACAACCACTTGTACCCGAAAAGCTATTGAAATAATTTTAAAAAGAGTACGAATGGAAACTCACAAACCATCTTTTCAAATATTTTAAAATTACAAATCCAGTTAGCAAACTGTTAAATAAAATGTCAGTTCTGTTCTGAAAAATATGTCCTCCATAACAACCTGGAAGGCAGGTTCAAATGTAAATTTCTCAGACCTCTAGGAATTCCTCTTAAGAATGTTAACAGAAGGAGAAAGCCACCCGGGCTTATTCTCTTTTCTTTCTCCTTCACATCCTCTATCCAACACTATGCGGGGCCCCAAGTGCAGGCATCTTGGTAACAATGTGATTATTCCAAGCCGTCTAGTCTAGAATGAACTAGTTCTGCTTTTCCAGAAAATCTCTGACTATATTGGTTAGTCCAGCCCCTCATTAGATGAATTACAGAAATTGAAGGAAAACTTGAATAAAGCAAAATGGAAAAAAATACTGAACCACAACAAAAAACATTACATAATCTAAGATAATCATAAATACTAATGAAACAGTACTTGTACAATATGTGTGTACAAGTCATGGACTCTCTAAGATGGCAGAGCAAATCTTAGGACTCAGAGATATATCAGTTCAAATTATTTCTCTGCTTTTTCTTGGACAAATCACTTTACCTCTTTTAGCCTCAATTCTCTTGTGTATAAAATGGTGATAAGAGTATACTTGATAACTTATGATAAAAACCTATGACAATTTCAAGATAAAACAAAGAAAAATAAACATGTAAAAGTGGTTGGCACCGTACACATAGTAAGTATTCAATAAAAGCACTCATTATTAAATACTGAATTTAAACAAAGTTAAATTTTATACTAATCAATTTATGTCATACCTAAAACCGAATGACAGAAAAAGGTGAAAAATTAAAGCATTACAAAAGATATGAAGACAAAAGCATCAAACCAAAGAAGCCAATATCAATAATCACCAAATTAGAAGTGAAGACAAATAATGATTAGCACAAAGGAGAACCATAATCTGATTTTCACTTTAAAAGTGTAAATGTGGCTATTAGGTTGACAATAGATTGTGGTGAAACAGAATGAGATGACAAATTTATTTCTCTCCTATATGAAAAAATAAATCCAGAGGTGAGCATCCCAAGTCTGGTCTGGAGGTCTCATAAGACATTAGAGACCCAAGTTCCTTCTGCTAACCCTCTGCTATACAATCCTTTGAACATTGACACTATTCTCAAAATCACAAGATGGCTACTGACTCTCTGGCCATGACATCCATACTCCAGCAGAAGGAAGTAGGAAAGGCAAAGTTAACTCCATTAAAAGCCTATCTGGAAGTCTCACCCTCCACCTTCTATTTACATTTCATTGGCTAGGACATTGTGACATGGTCACACTCAACTTGAAACTGGGAAATGAAGTTTTCAAAAAAGACATATTGCTGTCCAAATTAATATTAGGATTCTGTTATTTAGTTTAAAAGTTGAGCCTGAATATTGGGTAAGCAACTAACAGCTTCTGCTACAAATCCTAGGACCCATAAAAACATATTTGGAGGGGAATGTGCTTTTATAGATTTAAGAAGTGACACAGAAAACAAAAAAGAATTAAGTTAATAAATAAATCTAAAACTTGCTTTTATTTACTTTTTTTCTAAAACATTGGTGACCTTTTTTTTTTGTAATTTTATTTCAGGTTTGCGGGTACATGTGAACGTTTGTTACATAGATAAATAGGTGTCATGAGGGTTTGTTATACGTATTATTACATCACCTGGGCATTAAGGCCAGTACTCAATAGTTATCTTTTCTGCTCCTCTATCTCTTCCCACTCTCCACCCTCAATTAGTCCCCAGTGTCTGTTGTTTCCTTCTTTGTCTTCATAAGTTCTTATTATCTAGCTCTCACTTATAAGTGAGAATATGCAGTGTTTGATTTTACTTTTCTACGTTAGTTTGCTAAGGATGATAGCCTCCAGCTTCATCCACGTTTCCACTAAAGACATTATCTCATTATTTGTTATGGCTGCATAATATTCCATGGTGTATATCTGCACCACATTATCTTTATCCAGTTTGTCAGTGATTCATATTTAGGATGATTCCATGTCTTTGCTATTGTGAATAGTGCTGCAATGAACATACATGTGCACGTGTCTTTATAATACAATTATTTATATTCCTCTGGGTATATACCCAGTAATGGGATTGCTGGGTTGAATGACAGTTCTGCTTTTAGCTCTTTGAAGAATCGCCATACTGTTTTCTACAATAATTGAAGTAATTTTACTCCCGGCAACACTGTGTAAGTGTTCACTTTTCTCTGCAACCTCACCAGCATCTGTTATTTTTTGATAGTCATTGTGACTGGTGTCAGATGGTATCTCATTGTGGTTTTCATTTGCATTTCTCTAATGATCAGTGATATTGAGCCTTTTTTTTTTTTTTATGCTTCTTGGTGACATGTATGTCTTCTTTTGGAAGTGTCTGTTCATGTTCTTTTCCTATGTTTTAATGGAGCCATTCATTTTTCCCTTGTAAATTTGTTGAAGTTCCTTATAGATGCTGAATTTTTGAGCTTTGTCAGAAGCGTGGTTTGCAAGTATTTTCTCCCATTCTGTAGGTTTTCTGATCACTCTGTTGATAGTTTCTCGTCCTGTGCAGAGTCTCTTAAGTTTACTTAGATCCCATCTGTCAATTTTTGCTTTTGTTGCAATTGTTTTTGGTGTCTTTGTCATGAAATCTTTGCCCGCTGCTAGGTCTAGGATGGTATTGCCTAGGTTCTCTTCCAGGGTTTTTATAGTTTTGGGTTTTATATTTAAGTCTTTGATCTATCTTAAGTCAATTTTTGTTTACGGTGAGAGGTAGGAGTCCAGTTTCATTCTCCTGTATATGGTTCGCCAATTTTTCCAGCACCATTTATTGAGTAGGGAGTTCTTTTTTTTATTGCCTGTTTTTGTTGGCTTTGTTAAAGATCAGATGGCTGTAGGTGTGCAGCTCTATTTCTGGGTTCTCTATTATGTTCCATTGGTCTATATGTCTGTTTTTGTACCAGTACCATGCTGTTTTGGTTACTATAACCCTGTATTATAGTTTGAATAAAGTAATGTGATGCCTCCAGCTTATTCTTTTTGCTTAGGATCACCTTGGCTACTATGGCACTTTTTTGGTTCATATGAATTTTAAAATAGTTTTTTCTAGTTCTGTGAAGAATGCCATTGGTAGTTTGATAGGAATAGTGTTGAATTTATAAACTGCTTTGGGCAATATGTCCATTTTAATGATATTGATTCTTCCTATCCATGAGCATGGGATGTTTTTCCATTTTTTTGTGTCTTCTCTGGTTTCTTTGAGCAGTGTTTTGTAGAGATCTTTGTAGACAGAGTCAAGGTCTTTGTAGAGATCTTTCACCTTTCTGATTAGCTTTCTTAGGTATGTATTTTATTAGTATTCTTAGGTAATACTAATTACCTAAGAATTAGAAGAAGAATTCTAGGTAATTAGAATTACCTAGAATTACTAAATACTAATAATTAGTATTCTTAGGTATGTATTTTATTATTTTTGTGGTAATTGTGAATGGAATTTTCTTCCTCACTTGGCTCTAGTCTTGGCTGCTGTTGGTATAGAAATGCTAGTGATTTTTGTACATTGATTTTGTATCCTGAAACTTTGCTAAAGTCATAGCTGAAAGAGCTTTGAGGCCAAGACTAAGAGATTTTCTAAATATAGAATCGTGTTGTCTGCAAACAGGGATAGTTTGACTTGCTCTCTTCCTACTTGGGTGCACTTTCTTTTTCTTCATGGAAACAGATTTTTTTTAAGTGTAAGTGAATGTTATATGTAAAATTATATAATAATTTTGAAAATCTTGATGAAATTCTTGATACCCATAGAAAATTAAAATTTCCAAAACTGACTCAAGAAGAGAAAATCTGAATAAATCAATACATATAAAATTTAAAATCTTGTAAAAGAATTTTTTTTCAAAAGTTATGTGATCCACTCTATTTCACAGTTAAATTATTCAAAGCTTTCAAGAAAAGATAAATTATATTTTAAAAGTTGTTATGAGCCAGGAGGGGTAGCTCACGCCTGTAATCCCTGCACTTTGGGAAGCCAAAGTGGGCAGATCACTTGAGCCCAGGAGTTCAAGACCAGCCTAGGCAACATGTCAAAATTTCATCTCTACAAAAAATACAAAAAAATTTAGCCAGGCATGGTGGGGCATGCCTGTAGTCCCAGCTACCCAGGAAGCTGATGTAGGAGCATCACCTGACTCCAGGGAGGTTGAGGTTGCAGTGAACCTTGATTGTGCCACTACACTCAAGCCTGGGCAACCGAGTGAGATTCTATCCGAAAAAAAAAATGTTCCATAAAATTAAAAAGAGAAAAACCTACAATTAATATAAAGAATAAACAAAACAATTAAATTATCCTGTTAACAAACCGTGGCATAAGATACTGACAAAAAATAGAACAATTTCTTTTATGAAAATAGATGCAAATTCTAAAATGAAATAATGGCAAATAAACCCAGCACTATATAAAAAAACGAGTGTAACTATAATTTTCTGTTAGGAATCAATATACAGTTGACACTTGAACAACATTCCAGGTCAGATGCCAACCCCCACCATAGTCAGAAATCTGTATATAACTTTTGACTTCTTTAAAACTTAACTATAATAGCTTATTGTTAACCAGAAACCCTACCAATAGCACAGTTTATTTATTATTTATTTATTGAGACGGAGTCTCATTCTGTCACCCAGGCTGGAGTGCAGTGGCGCAATGTCAGCTCACTGCAACCTGTGCCTCTGGATTCAAGTGATTCTCCTGCCTCAACCTCCTGAATAGCTGGGACTGCAGGCACGCGGCAACATGCCCAGCTGATTTTTGTATTTTTAGTAGAGATGGGGTTTTACCATGTTGACCAAGATGATCTCAACCTGTTGACCTTGTGATCTGTCTGCCTCGGCCTCCCAAAGTGCTGGGATTAGAGGCGTGAGCCACTGCACCCAGTCAATAGCACAGTTTATTAACACGTATTTTATATGGTATATGTATTATATAATGTATTCTTATAATAAGCTAAACTAGAGAAAAATGTCATTAAGAAAATCATAAGAAAGAGAAAATGTATTTACTATTCATCAAGTGGAAGTGAATCATCATAAATGTCTTCATCTTCATTGTCTTCAGGTTGAGTAGACTGACGACTGGGAGGGAAACAAGGGGTTGGTGTTGCTGTCTCAAGGGTGACAGAGGAGAAAGAAGTAGAGGAGGCCTAAGCGGAGACAGGAGAGGCAGGTACACTTGGTGTAACATTACAGAAAGACATTGTAATTTCTGTATATTTGCTTTTCAATTTCTCTCAAAATGTTTCTATATGGTACCAATCCTTCTTTTACTAGTTGCTTTAGTATAAGTGCTTGAATCATTAAAGAAATCAAAAAAGAAATCAAAAGCAGTCCTTAATAATCAAAACTCTTCTACCAGATTGTCTAATGCCAGTCTATTTTCTGGCACCGCTTCTTTAACAGCTTTTTCCTCATTGTCTGGCACTGGTTTGGAAGCACTCATCTCCAGATCAAATCATCTTCTGTTAATTCCTCTGGTGTGGCATCTGTTGGCTCTTGAATTTCTCAAGATCCATATCTTGAAATCCTTTAAACCCCACTTTTTTTTATTTTCCACATCCACAGTCTCTTTCATGATTTCCCTGATTGGCTCTGTTTTAAATCCTGTGAAGTCATGCATAACGTGACGAAGCATTGATGAAACCCCTCCAGAAAAGGGTTCTCATTGTTCATGCCTTCTTGTTGCACAACCAAAAGACTGGCAGCTAGTATTTATATTTTTTCTTCAAGGCTTAAGAGTTAGCAGGTTCATAGATAAGGGCAGTCCTGATTCTAGGCCTGACTGCATTTGCACAAAGCAGTAGAGTTAACCTATTCCTTCCTGCCTTAAATCCTGATGCTCACTTTTATTTATTATTATTAAGTGTTTTGTTTTCTGGCTTTCTCCCCGCCAGAATAGAGCACTTTCATCTGCATTAAAAACCTGTTCAAGCTTCTGAATTTATCTGCTGCCTCTTGGTCGCAGAAGCTACTTCTCCTGTTATCTTGAAATTTTTAAAGTCATATCTCTTTCTAAAATTATCAAACCATCCTTTGCCGGAATTAAATTCTCCAAATTTTAATCCTCTACCCTCCTTCTGCTTTAAGTTCCCACATAATAACTTTTTCTCAAATTATATTAAAGTCTACGGGTATACCTTTCTTATAGAAATCCTGCATCCACATAAAAGCTGCACTTTCAATACAAGATAAAAAGGTATTTCACCAAAATTGCAAGGTTTTTGTGCCTGTTGGTGTAGCTGCAGTGACTGCTTTATAATTTTTTTTTCTTTTTTTTAACAATGGTTCTTAGACCAGATTCATTTATCTTGAAATTCTGGATAACCACAGTGGGAGACTCCATCTATGGCACATACCAAGCAGTTCACCTTTTTCTTGTAATGTCATGACTTTTCTCTGCTTCCTGGGAGCATTTCCAGCATCACTAGTCACACTTCATATGGGTCACATGGTGATATTCAAGATACATTTTATTGCACTAAACACAATGAAAAATATGCAAGAACAACAAACTATCTCTTTTTGTTGTGACATACAATTTACTGGAGAGATAAACTGGTTAGGTGGAGATGATTAGTGTCCCATGGTGTTTAGGCAGAAACTCACAACACTTGAGCTCACTGCAAAAGCGACAGGAGGTGGCTACAAAATTATTACAGTTAATGTACTACAGTTAATTTTATGCAATTATGATATAGTACTGCATCTTTATGTTTGCTTTCATATCTCTCAGCTATGAATGATGCCACAGACAGGCTATGTTTGTGTGCATACATTTTGATAAATTCTTGTAATAGATCTGTGTATATTTTATGGTGGCAAATGATAAAACAGACAAATATCTATGTACATTTTCTGAATTCATAACATACCTAACTTTTTCATTATTTCTAGGCTACATAGTTCATCTGTAAATTTTTTCAAATTATCACAAATCTGCAAAAATATTTTAATATATTTACTGGAAAATATCTGCATATTAGTGGATTTGTACAGTTCAAACCCATGTTGTTCAATGGTCAACTGTAATTAATTCTTTTAATAGGTCACAAGAACAAAATCAAAGATCATTTTAATAGATGACCTCAAAGTAACTGATAAATTTAGTATCCACTTATATTAAAGATAACATTTTTAGCAAAAAGCAATAATTTATTAATGATATAAATATTTATAGTATCTTAATAACTGTCAGGCTTAATGCTGGAATAGACAGTAATTCCATTTACAGTTGAAAATAAGGCAAGGACTGAGCACCCAAATTGGCCATCGACTCTACCTCCTCTGTGGCAGAGCCACCATAGGCTTATGTTCCCCCCAGGGTGATGCAGATCAGCCCACAAAGTGCCCGTTATTGCTAGCTATGCTGCCCCATACAACTGTGTCCCTCAGAAACTGAAGACAAACCTGTTTAGTGTATATTCCAGCCATCAACACAATTTCTATAATAGTAGAGCTACTGCGCCAGATGCATGCCCACCAATGGCTCAAAAAGTGGCCTGCCCTTAGCAAAGATATGCCATTGTCTCCAAAACCATTTTAGACCATAGAGGCACTCTGATGTTGATTGCAGCCAAAGAAATCACACAGAGACTATACTACTGTGCCCACCTAGAACCAAAGCCAAAGCATCCTATGCAACTCATAATATAGGACATATTTACAGGAAAAATCTTTCTCTACAAAAACCACTCTATAAAGTTGGAGGGAGTGAGCCTTCCACCAGATATGCAGATATGAATGTAAAAACACAGAAACATGAAAAAATGAGGCAACATGACACCTCCAAAAGAACACAGTAATTCTTCAGAAACAGAACCCAAGGAAAAGGAAATCTAATGCCAAAGAAGGAATTAAAAATAGTGATTCTAAGGAAATTCAGTAAGATGCAAGAGAAGAGATAGACAATTTAACAAAATTAAGAATACAATTCATAATCGGAGTAAGAAATTAACAGACAGATATATATGTATAATCAAAAAGCACGAAACAAAATTTTGAGCTGAATAATTTAATGAATGAAAGAAAAAATACAGTAAAGCTTCAGCAACAGACTAGATGAAGCAGAAGAAATAATTTATGAATTTGAAGGCAAGTCTTTTGAAATAAACCAGTAACAAAATAAATTTTCTCTTTCTGTAATAACAAAAAAGAATAATAAAGAATAAAAAAAGAAATGAAACAGTTTCTTGGAATTATGTGACACCTTTAGCCAAACAAATGTTTACATTATGGGAGTTTCAAAAGGAGAAAAGATGAAACAAGTCAGAGAAAACCTATTTAATTTAATCAAAATAATAGCTGAAACCTTCCCAAGTCTTGAAAACAATAGGAACATCCAGATCCAGGAAGCTCAAAGATCTTGAAATAGACACAACTCAAAAAGGATCTCCTTAAGACACATTAAAAGCAAAATCTGAAAGTCAAAACAGAATTTTAAAGCCAGAAAAACGTGTCAAGTCAAATATAAGAGAATCTTCAATAGATTAACAGCAGATTTCTCAGCAGAAAGCTTACAGACCAGGAGATAGTGAGATGATGTATTTAAAGTCCTATAAGACAAACAAAAACAAAACTGTCCATCAGAATACTATGCCCAGTAGATCTATCCTTTGGAAATGAAAAAGAAATAAAGTCTTTTCCAGACAAGCAAAAACAAGGATTTAATCACCAGTACACTGTTCTTGTGAGAAGTACTAAAGGAAATACTCGTGGAAGCAAAAGGCAATAGCTACTTAGTCAATTTTTGCATTGCTATGAAGGAACGACTGAGGCTGAATGATTTGTTTTTAAATGGTTTTCTTTGATCATGGTTCTGCATACTGTGCAAGAACTGGTACTGGCATCTGCTTCTGATAAGGACCTCAGAAGGCTTCCAATCATGGCAGAAGGTGAAGGAGGAGCAGATGTGTCACATAGTGAGAGAGGGTGCAAGACAGAGGAAAAAGGATGTTGTTGGACTTTTTGTAATGATTATATCTCATGAGAACTAATAAAGCAAGAACTCACCTATTTCCATGAGACTGGCACTAAGCCATTCACAGGGGATCTGACTCCATGACTCAAACTCCTCCCACCAGGCTCAACCTCTAACAATGAAGATAATGAGATGTGGAAAGGAAAAATAACCAAACTATATTAGCTACCCTCATGAAAATACACAAAAGTATAAAACTCGCTTGTAGAACAGAGACACAAATAAGAACGAGAAAGGAATCAAATCTTACTAATGTGGAAAATCACCAAACCGTAAAGAAAGATCAGCACTAAGAGAGAAGGAAAACAACAAACGGTGTACAAAACAACCAGGAAATAATTAACAAAATTACTGAAGTAAGTCTGTATCTATCAATGTAACCTTGAATGTAAATTAATTAATTTCCCCCAAATATAAGATAAAATTGATGAATGGAAAAAAATAAGGTCCAATTGTATGCTGCCAACAAAAACTCACTTCACCTGTAAAGATACACAAAGACTGAAAGTGAAGGGGTGGAAAAAGTATTCTATACAAATGAACACCAAAAGCAAGCAGAAGTACCTATATTTACATAAGATAAAATAGACTTCACATCAAACTCTGTAAAAAGAAACAAAGAAGGTTATTATAAAATGTTAAGGGAATAAATATACCAAGAGCATATAACAACTGTAAATATATACATACCCAATACCAGAGCACCCAAATGTATATGTATATATATTATTAGATCTAAAAGAGGAGATAGACTCCAATATAATAGTTGGAGACTTCAATATTGCACTCTCAACATTGAATAGATCGTCTGGACAGAATAAACAAGGAAACATCAGATTTAAACTTCACTTTGACGAAATGGACCTGACAGACATTTGCAGTATATTTTATCTAACAGCCACAGATTACAAATTCATCTCATTAACACATGGAACATTTTCCAGGATAGAAAGCAGTACTAAAAGGGAAGTTTATAGCAATAAACTTGTACATAAAAAAGTAGAAAGATTTCAAATAAATAGCCTAATTATGCATCTCAAGGAACTAGGGAAGCAAATATAAACCAACGCCTTAAAAAAAAAAAAAGGAAATAAATAATAAATACCACGGCAGACATAAACAAAATAGAGACCACAAAATCATAAGGGTAAATAAAACAAAACAAAACACATGGTTTTTTGAAAAGATAAATAAAATTTGCAAACCATTAGCTAGACTAAGAAAAAGAAAGAAGACCCTAATAAATAAAATGAAAAGGAGACATTACAACTGATACCATAAAAGTGAAAATCAGTAGAAATTACTATGAACACATATATGCTAACAAATCAAAAAACATAGAGGAAAGGACTATTTCTTGGATGCTTACAACCTACTAGGATTAAACCAGAAAGAAACAGAAAACCTGAAAAGACCAATTATGGCAAACAAGACTGAAGCAATAATAAAAATTCTCCCAGCGAAGAAAAAATCAGGACTAATGGCTTTACTGCTGAATTCTACCAAACACTTAAAGAAAAACTAAAACCAATTCTTCTCAATCTATTCCAGAAAATTATAGGAGAGAAGATTCTTCCAAACTCATTCATAAGTCTACCATTTCCCCGATACCAAAACCAGACAAAGGTATAACAAAAAAAGAAAACTACAGGCCAATATCCCTGATAAACCTGGAGGAAAAATCCTCAAGAAAATACTAGCAAACCTAATTCAACATCACATCAAAAAAATTATACACCATATCAAGTAAAATTTATCTCAGGGATGCAAGGATGCTTAAACATATGCAAATTAATCAATGTGATACATCACATCAAGATAATATGATCATCACAAAAGATTCAGAAAAAGCATTTAATAAAATTCAAAATCCTTCATGATTAAAAACTCTTGATAAATTGGATATAGAAGGAACATACCTCAATGCAATAAAGGCCATATAGAGTAAGCCCACAGCTGACATCATACTGAACGGGGAAAAGTTGTAAGCCTTTCCTCTAAGAACTGGAACAAGGCAAAAATGCCTACTTTCACTATTTTTATTTAACATAGTACTGGAAGCCCTAGTCAAAGTAGTTAGGCAAGAGCAAGAAAAAGAAGACATCCAAATTGTAAAGGAGGAAGTCAAATTGTCCCTGTTCATAGATGACATGATTTTGTATAAAGAAAACTTAAAGACTCCATCAAAAGCTCTTAGAACTAATAAATGAATTAAGTCTCAGGACAGAAAATCAATGTACAAAATTAGTAGTGTTTCTATACATCAGTTATGAACTAGATGAAAAGAAAACAAGGAAGAGATTTTATTTACAATAGCCCCACTCCACACATAAAATACCTAAGAATAGATTTAAACAAGGACATGAAAGATCTCTACAATGAAAATTACAAAACTTTGATGAAACACATTAGATACAAAAAAGGAAAGACATCTCGTCTTCATTGACTGTAATAGTTAATATTGTTAAAATTACTATAGTACCTAAAGTGATCTACGGATTCATTGCAATTTCTATTGAATTACCAATGACATTTTTCACAGAAATAGGAAAACAATCCTAAAATTTGTATGAAACCACAAAAGACCCCAAATAGCCAAAGAAATCCTAAGTAAACAAACAAACAAACAAAATCTGGAGGCATTACATTACCTGACCTCAAAATATATTACAGAGCTTATGGTAACTATAACAGCATGGTACTGGCATAAAAACAGACAAATAGACCAATGTGACAAAAGAGAGAGCCCAGACATAAGTTCACACCTCTACAGGAAGCTGATCTTCAACAAGGGTCCAAGAACACACATGGGGGAAAAAACACCCTCTCCAATAAATGGAGCTGGAAAAAAAATGGATAATCACATGCACAAGAATGAAACTGGATCCCTGTTCTCTCACCTTATACAAGTATCAACTCAAAATGGGTTAAATACCTAATTGAAAGACCTGAAACTATGAAATCACTGGAAGAAAGCATGGGAAAATGTCATGATCTGAATGTTTGTTTCTTCTGAAATCTCATGTCGAAACTTAATCTCTAATGTGGAAGTATGGAGAAGTGGGGCTTTTATGAGATGATTGAATCATGAGAGCTCTGCTCTCATAAATGGTTAATCCATGAATGGGTTAATGGATTAATAGGTTATCATGGGAATGGGACTGATGTCTTCATACAAAGAAGAAGAGAGTCCTGATCTAGCATGATCAGCCCCCTCACCATGTAATGCCCTGTACTGTCTCAGGACTCTACAGAGAGACCCCATCAGCAAGAAGACTGTCACCATGTGTGGCCTCTGGACTTTGGACTTCTCAGCCTCCATACCTGTAAGAAATAAATTCCTCCATTGTGTAAAGAATATGCATAAAACATTTTCAAAATGCATTAAAGTAATATAGCTCAAAAAATAAATACAACCACTTTAAAAAACATAATAATGCTGCTTTGTTATAAGTTGATATTTACTTAATAGACACCTGTATAGTACTTATATTTTCTTGTGCCAGACTCTTGCCTTAGTGTTTTGAACATAATTCATTTAATTTTTATATCATAATCCCCATTTCACAGATGAGCAATCTGCAGCACAGAATGTAAGTAACTTGCTCATCACACAAGTAATTCTCAAGCACTGATTAATTTTTTTTAAAAAAGCCAAATGTTGTGTTTATTAATAGGTTTTGTCTTAGAGATGTGAAATTTATTGAATATCTTACTGAGTATTAAGTAGCTGCTGTGGTCCAGGCACCTTGTTAGGTCCCAGGTATACAAAGATGAGCCAATTATGGTCACTGCATTTATGGAACTTGCTTAGAGGTGGGAGAGAGAGATGAGTGAGCCCGCTCTTTTAATACATCTAGCTAGCATGAAATGGGAGCACAGAAGAGCAACATATACATCAGACCGGAGGGTCACTGAGGGCTTCTTCAGGAAGATAATACTTTATCTATAATTTGAAATATAGTAGAAATGTACCAACGGGAAAAAGGAAAAGGAGGAGAAATCCTTTTCAGGGGAAAGAATTAACATATGTGTAGAGGTGATTATTAGCAAATTGGCCGCATCCTAATTCGTAAGTATAGATAGATTTTTCAAACCTTTTATTTTATATGGAAGAGCTGAATGCATTAGTTTCATCTTCAAAACTCAGGAATTGAAATTTAACTTATACACAAATGGAAATTTTTTCTGCAGTCTTATTTGTGTTTTTACATTTTTTAAAACATTTTTTGCACTGAGCCAAGATCATGTCATTGCACTCCAACCTGGGTGACAGAGCGAAACTCCATCTCAAACAAAACAAAACAAAACAAAAAAATTTTATTTAAGTTTAGGGCTATATGCATAGGTTTGTTACATAGGTAAACTTGTGTCCTGGAGGTTTATTGTACGAATTACTTCATAAGCCAGGTATTAAGTCTGGTACCCATTAGCTATTTTTCCTGATCCTCTCCCTCCTCCCACCCTCCACTCTCCAATAGGCCCCAGTATGTAGTGTTCCCCTCTATGTGTCCATGTGTTCTCATCATTTAGTTCCCTCTTATAAGTGAGAACATGCAGTACTTGGTTTTCTGCTCCTGCATTAGTTTGCTAAGGATAATGGTGTCTAGCTCCATCCATGTTTCTGTGAAGGACAAGATTTCATTCTTTTTTATGGCTGCATAGTATTTCATGGTGTGTATGTACCACATTTTCTTTATCCAGTCTATCATTGATGGACATTTAGGTTGATTCCATGCCTTTGCTGTTGTGAATAGCAGGTGCTGACTGCTTTTAGAGAATGCATGTTGAATATCAAGGTGAAAGATTGTTTAATGGCTCGTTCCATTTGTGTTGATTCCACCTGCTGAGTTAATGAAAATTTCATCTCCCTATCTTTTACTTGTTCTAGGCTAGCGGGCCTCACATTAGAATCATATGGGGAACTTGAAAACCAACTGGGTCCTACCTCCAGAGGTTCTTATTTAACTAGTAAATTTTGGGTATCAAACTTTTAGAAGCTCTTAGATAATACCCACAAGTAGCCCAAGTTTAAAAAGTATCGTCCTAGATGAACAATGGAAACATTCTGGCTCATAAACTTTCTTGTTTTTCCAAGGAATTCTATGGTTACTTGTGTTTTGTATATGTGGCAGCAGAGCACATAGTCTAAAGGCTGGTACATAGTATGCAATCAAACTTTACTGAATAAGGCTTTTTTAATGCACATCCATATGCACATACGAATATCTACTTTCGAAAATTAAAAATTGGTCAAAGTGTGATACTTGTGCCAAATTTAAAATTTGATTTTAACGTACAATTCATGTACAGGTTTTGTTTTAAGGAAAATATAGAATGTAAAACAATTTATTGTTTGTTTGTTTTGAGGCAGAGTCTCTGTTGCCCAGGTGCCATCTCAGCTCACTGCAACCTCCACCGCCCAGATTCAAGCAGTTCTTCTGCCTCAACCTCCCATATAGCTGGGTCTACAGGTGTGCACCACCACGCCCTGCTAATTTTTCTATTTTTTAGTAAATACAAGGTTTCACCATGTTGGCCAGGCTGTTCTCAAACTCCTGACCTCAAGTGATCTGCCTGCCTTGGCCACCCAACGTGCTGGGATTACAGGCGTGAACCACAGCACCAGGCCTCATTTTTTCTTTATTGATGAGGCTCTTCTTTTATTATGAAAATATCCCCAAAATTCAGATTGTGAATTAGACATATTTTCTATCTTTTAACAGATGAAAATTAAGTTCATATATGTATCATATATTTCTTAGCTTACTATGTTAGAGTATATGAGTTCTTGATGGTGTTATGTAAATTTTTAATTCCCGTTGTGCATAAGTATTGCTAGTGTCTGAAACAAATTGATGTAATTGCACAAAATGAAGACCTGAGGAAATTATTAGGCAACCCAAGGACAAAAGCTTTTTCCCAATAATTTGGACATTATAGGTAGAAATTCTATGGGAATTTGGATTATTTACATAATTACTTCAGTTTTATCCTTAACTTAGCTTGTATTAAATTAGTATAGAAACATTTGAACATTTTATTTTAAGATAAATTATCTGGGTGGGAGAAATGTAAATTAATCATGGAATGTTTTACCCCTTGCATTCAGACAATTATTTACACTCTCTATGCTTTATTTTTACACCTGACATTAGACATTCTATAGAGTTATATATGCTAATATTGTTGTTACAAATATATTCATGATATTTTCTCAATACTGAAAAGACCTCATAAGTCTGGAGCCTAAATGTTTTCAGATATTATAGTTGTACTTTTTATATCTACTCTATGTGTCTGAAATCTGTTATTTCTTCAAATACTAATTACAAATACATTTTTTAAACAAAGTAATCTAACTTATCTATGATGTATTCCAATTTTAAGGTAATATTTATGAATGCATATTGCTAGAGATTTCTTTCTTGAATTGGAGCCCTGTATAGGTAAGAAATAGGGAACAAAAATAAAAATATTCAGCAAAAGAAAATGCTTATTAGCCAACCTGTCTTCTCTTTTCAAGGAAATTCTAATTTTTAAGCATTTTAGGGTTGAGTTCTAGATCTATTCTATTTTTATTAGTAGACAGAAAACAGTCCTGAATCAGGGATTAGGAAAGCTTACAGGTTATTAGGAAAGCTCTTTTTAGAAAAATCATAGCTATTAGGCTGCTGCTGAGAAAGTTGAACTTCGTTCAAAGAATCTCTTAATCATCTTTCCTATTGCTGAAGCTGCAGTTAACATATAGAAAAGAGTGTTCTTCCATTTAATGAATTCCCAAATGCGGTGGCATTTATTAAGGAAATATTTAAGTAGAACCATTATTCAGAGGATATTTTATTCTTTCCTTACTACCACTGCCCTGTCTCCATCTTATTAGTTTCTTAGTGGGAGGTTAAAAGAAATCTACAAGAATGTATTGTATTCCCTGTCTGGCCTTATTCCTTACTTAACTTTGTACTTCACTGGCACAAAAATAAAAATAGGTTCAGACTCTAGTGATGCTAATTCAGAAAACTCTCAAGCAGGTTACATGTTATTTAGCCCTACTACAATTCTGGCTGTTTTTATTTAGCCTTTTAACTTCATAATTAATACGAAGAAAATTAAAGTCATGAATATTCACTTCTTTTCAGTGTATATTTATAGAGTGTATAGTATAAATGAGGCATGGTATTCAGTTCTGGGATACAAAGATGAGGCACAGAAAGTTAGGTCCTGGCACAGAACCATACGGTTTAGTTAGGGGAGGGAGATAAATATAGACTTATACAAGGTGATAAGCACCCTAATAGGAATAACACACCTGATGAGCACTCAGCCAGACTTGGGAGAACAGCAGACTTCCAGGAGGAAGTGTACAGATCTGCCTATAAGGATGAATATGAGTGAACAACTGTAAACATTTTGATGTAGTTGAAACTTAAGAATCTGTGGAAGGTGTAGTTGAAACTTAAGAATCTATGGAAGGGTGGGCAAAAGTGAAAGGATAAATACCATCTCTTTGGGGATACTGCCACAATACAAGCAAATAGTTAATTAGTCTAGATCTGAATTACATCTGCAAAAGAAGAAACATGGGACAAGAAAGGTAAGAATGCCTGGATTAGAGGCTGGGATGGTGGCTCATGCCTGTAATCCCAGCACTTTGAGAAGCCAAGATGGGTGGATCATTTGAGTTCAGGAGTTCGAGACCAGCCTGGCCAATATGGTGAAACACTGTCTCTACTAAAAGATACAAAAATTAGCTGGGTGTGCTGTCACACGCCTGTAGTCCCAGCTACTTGGGAGGCTGAGGTGAGAGAATTGCTTGCACTCGGGAGGCAGAGGTTACAGTGAGCCAAGATCATGCCACCACACTCCAGCCTGGGCAACAGAGTGAGACTCTGTCTCTAAGAAAAAAAAAAACAAAACAAAAAACAAAAAAAAAACCCGGATCCTCAAATGCCAATTAGAACCTTTGGTTTTGAGAGGCATATCTCCTCCCAGTCTGTAACAAATCTAATTACAACAACAGCTCAAAAAAGACATTATTTGCCCATTTTTTCTCATTCTTGTGAAATCTTCCTGGTTCAATGTCAGGCAGAATGATTATAGACCCTGTATCTTGCTGTATTGATACCTGAACTTGGGGTTCTTATCATTTGGATTTTATAGGAAGAATAAAAGAGTTAGTTCAATTTAATGTAAGATCAAGGAGGCATAAATATACACATATAAACTGTTATGACATATAATATAGTTAATATAGTTCTAATATTAATTTCATATTCTCCCCCAATGAATGAAATCCCTTACCCAGATAAGTTTGAATAAGCAAGGAGTCTCTTCTGGGGCAGTCTAGATTTCTCTCCTTTTTTCATCTTCAAATTTGGCTGAGACTCTTCTGTGTGTCTGACACTGTTCTTATTCCACATGAGTCTGAGGGGTTAATTGTACAGAGTTTTTATCTCCAGATCGTCTAAGTTTTCATTTACACTCCTCAGGATGCTTTTTATTACCAGGATTACTAAGGACATGATTTTTTTTTTTTTGCAATTCTACCTGCAAAATTTCTGCCACTACTTATTGTCATTAGCCCAGTTTGCTTGAAATTTCCCTCCTTTTTCCAATCGAAACAGTTTGTAGTTGTTGATCATTATCTCTGTGATCTGGCCCTGATGTGGAAATAGGCTAAGTGTATTAAACTATACTCCTACTTTTGAGAAGAGTAACTTTCCTATTGGAGCCTGGAAACTCAAAAGTATTATCCCACTAGCAGCTCAGTCTGTCAGTCAAGACGGGTTGGTGGTGTGCTTATGAATTTCCAAACATTGTGCTAAGTACAGGGAATAACAAAATGAATGAGATCAAGTCTCTGCTTTGGGGGAACATATAGTCAAGTGGACAGAAACATTGTGTATCGGTACTTTCATATAATGTGATCCAACAACCTCTTCAGCCTCAGCAGCTTAGGTATTTTGTTTGACCACTCAAAGCTCAATGCCTTGTGGATGATAAATATAGACCCTGTATTTATATCAGAGCATTTCACCACCCCATTGCAGGTTATATTTCCCTTGTCTATGTTCTCTTCACCTATTCTACTTATTTCTATTACCACATGTGGCATAATTCACTTTTTCAGTCAAATTTATTGAGTTTCTTAAGAAAAATTCACCCTTTTAAGAGGACAGTATGCACTTTGACAACCATATACATTCAGGTAACTACTCCCACAATCAAGACGTGGACATAGTCTATCACCCCGAAAAGTTCACTTTTGCCTCTTCCTAGTCAAACGTCTCCCTCTGCAACTGATATGATTATTCTCCCTGCTGTTTTGTCTTTCACCAAATGTCATACACACACACACACACACATACACACACACACACACACACATACACATATATGGAATCATATAGTATACAGCCTTTGTGTCTGGCTCCTTTCATTTGGCACAATGCTTTTCAACTCATTTATGTTGTTACATAAACTAGTCAATTGTTGTTGTTATTGTTTAGTATTCCAATGTATAAAAGTGCCAAATTTCATGTATAAAAGTGTCACATTAACAAGAGTTGTTTGCTGATTTTCGCAATTAAAGGTGCCCCTTTTTAATGTTCCTTGCCTCATCGTACTGAGTAGGGCTTCCAGTACAAAGTTGAATAGAAGTGGTAATAGCACACATCTTTGCCTTGTTCTCAATCTTGGGGGAAAGTATTCAGTCTCTAGCATACAATGTAATGCTAACTGAAGGCATTTAAAGGTAAATCTTTCTTCTATGAGTTCCTAAGAATCATATCTATGGAGAATGTCTCACAGCAACTCCTTTGACACTGGGTGATACTTCTTCTCCAGTTAGATGTCTACAACACCCCACCGTTTCTGCAATCTGTAACATGCCACAGGCTGCTAGCAGCTATAGATAGCAGCCTGTGGCATGTTATGGATTGCAGAAGCTGTGGAGTCTTTCAAGAATCTCTTCTGGGTTTCTTTAATTGATTACTTATTTATTTAGAGACAGGGTCTTGCTCCATCACCCAGGCTAGAGTGCAGTGGTGCCATCATGGCTCACTGCAGCCTCAACTTCCTGGGCTCAATCTATCTTGCCACCTCAGCCTCCTGAGTAGCTGGGACTGCAGGCACATGCCACAACACCTGGCAAATGTTTCTACTTTTTATAGAGACAAGATCTCACTATGTTGCTCAGGCTGGTCTTCAACCCCTGGGTTCAAGTGACTTTCCCATCTCCCAAACTGCTAGGATTACAGGGGTGAGGCACCATTCCTGGCCACCTGGACTTCTTTTAAAACAATCTTTGGGCCTGTTCTCTTCCAATGGGCCCTTCCTCAGTCCATGGAACACATATACAACTCTGACCTACCGTCAGCTTGCCCACAGTGTTGTCACTACTCTGACGCCAGGAGCATTTTATAGACACCAGCCATGTTACCCAAGTTTCAGGGCTCATGAAACAGGTTCTGTAGGTGGGCTACTTGAAGCATCTCCCCATGGCTTCAGTGAAGGGAAGCAACACTCAATTCTCTCCCAGAAGGAGCTCAAAGAAAACATCACAAACCGCAATAGCTCTCTCCAAAGACATCCTCTCTTCCAGTACCTTCATACTCAGTTGTTTTATTCACTTGAGTGATTGTGGGCTGAAGATCATAAAACTGGTTTGGGGCCAGACCTTTGAAAATCCTGCATAAGGGTTCAAATGTCTTATTTTGAAAGGTGTGAGTGCTTTCTTCTGTAGTTGTATTTCTTTAGGGACTTTAGTTAACATCGAGGCAAAACAGTCCAATTTTATAACTGTATTACAAATTAATGAACTGATACTAGAAGATTAACTTTTCAACTTCACCTTGGTATTTTTCCAACTATACAACACTATTTCAATTTATAGCCAATATATAATGAGCCAGGAGAATGATATCCATGAATAGGCACATCAAGTAAGGAATAGCTATGTGCATATACTTCTTTAATTACCATAATATAGTTCCATGATTTAGGAATTGTGGAGGAAGTGACTAAGGGAAAAAATGAAGGTGAGATTAGATAAAACTGACAGAATTGCAAAGAGTAAATATTTAACCGCATGTCAGAGTGGGAGCCATAGTATTAAGTTTATTTTGTTTGTTTTGTTTTTTGTTTTTTTGTTTTTTTTTTTTTTTTAAGTAGAACCTTGCTAGGAAGTGAAATCTCTTATTTCATTCAATATGTTTATTAAAACCCACCTAGGTAGAACGTTGGACACTAGATGTATTTCAGTATAAGAATGTAAGTGCTCTGATGGAGCTTGCATTTCCAAGGGAGAAAGAGACAATAAGCAATTAACAAATAAATGAACATAGCCATTTTTGCTAGTGGTAAGTATACAAAAGTAGGAAAATGTGATATAGATTGAATAGGCATGAGAATGTGGTGTAGTAGATAGACTCGAAGGCTTCTCTCTAAGGAGGTGACATTTGAGTTGAAACAAACAACAAGAAGGATTCAGCTCTATGAAGATATGATGGCAGCTTGTTCCAGAAAGAGGAGACGGAAAGTAAGAATGCCCTAAAGCACGAATATATTTGATGAATTCATAGATTAGTCAAAAGGCCAATGTGGCTGTAGCATAATAAGAGAGGTGGAGCATCATAGATGATGAGGTCAGACGGGCAGGCAGCAACCAGTTCATGTAGGGTTTCAAAGGTTATGGTAAGTCATTAGATTTATTCTCAGTGCAGCAGAAAGCTTTTTGGAGGGTTTTAAGCCAGGAAATGACATGTCTGATTAATGAATTTAAGACGTCATTCTCTCTACTGTGCTGAGTATAAATTCTAAGGAGCAAGAATAGAAGCTGGAAGACCAATTAGGAAACTATTACCATGGTTTAAGTGAAAGATGATAATGGCCTAGACTAGGTAGTAAAGATGATGGGATGGGTGGCAGTAAAGATGAATAGAAGTCATGTATGTGTGATATATATTTTTAAGGTAGAGCTGATGGGACTTGCTTATGGGTTGTACTTGGAATATAAATGAAAGAGACTAACTCAGTCTTCAGCAATATGGCTGACTGAGAAGATTAGTTCAGAAAATTTAGAAATTAGTTTTGCATGAGATAATTTTGGGAAGCCCACTATACATTCAAGCAGTGGAGTCAAGCACATGCAGTTGCAAATGAATTGGAGTCTAGAGGTGAGTGGGAAGATCATGGTTGGAGATACAAATATGGGATTTATCAGCATTTTGATGACAGCCAAGGGACTAGATAAGATATTTTAAGTAAAAAATGTTCAAGGACTGAACCCTGACACATTCCAACACTTACAGGTGGAATATAAAATGTTACACTAATGCAGTACACTCAGATGGACAAACTACTAAGGTAGTAGAAAAGTCCCAGGTGAATGTACATCACAGAAAATAAGAGAGTGAAATGTGTCACAAGAGAGAATGGTCAACTCTTGTCTAATGTTTCTGAGAGATGGAATAAAATGAGGAGAGAGAAATTACCATTGTACATGTCATGGGTGACTTTTTCATTTATGTTACCTTACCTGACCCTCTCTCCAAAGATAGCACAGTCTAAAACAAAGGCGACAATAAAGGTAGTTTATTTTGGTTTATGAAGCCAGAGAATAGGAATGGAGGATTGATGATAATGAAACAGAAAAAGAGGGAAAGTCAATACAAACATGCATTAAGCTCATCAACACTTAGACTATAGATAAATGTTCTTCTCTTCCATCCCACAGGCAGTCAATCCTAAGGCACATTCTACATGGGAGGCCTGGAACCTTCTGAGAAGCTGTGTAGAATGTGCCTCAGATTTGACTGCCTGTGGGATAGAAGAGAAGAACATCTTTCTATAGGCTTTCCTTCCCTAGTGGTCAAGGCTTGTTTATGGAGTGTTACACTTCCAGATTTTCACATCTCCACTATCGAGAGATGCTGCCTTTCGTGGAGTGAAACAAGAATCAGAGCAGGAAGATAGAAATATGAGGTACAGCTAAGACAAGGTATTGTTCAGTTATATTTGCAGAAAGATGGTTGCTAAAGCAATACTTGAAATAAAAGGTGACCATAAAGAATGTAAGATGGGGCATAAGAATGTCTGAAACTATCCTTCCCTTGCACCACTCAGATGTGCTTAGTTTATTGCAGGACACTCAAGGTAATGAATGACCTTAATTTCTACAAAACATTTAATATTGAGGGATTGAGTAAGCTATAGTCCCCACTGCTGCAACTGGGACTAAGGTTATAATTTATGTTCATCAATAGCCTTCTCTATCTAAAGATAGTGAAAGGATAATAAGGGAATATTATGGACAACTTTATGCCTATACATTTGATGACTTAGATGAAATGAAAAAAAAAAATCCTGGAAAGACACAAACTACCAAAGCTTACACAAGAAAGCATAAATAACCACAATAGCCTTATATCTGTTAAATAAATTGAATTTGTAGTTAAATATATTCACATGAAGAAAACCCTAGGCTTCAATGACTTCCCTTGAATAGTCTAATTAATATTTAAAGAACATGTAATATTAACTCAACAAACTTTTCCAGAAAAATGGAGAGATGGGAATATTTCTGAACCAGTGCTATGAGACAATAGTTTCCTTGATACCAAATTCAGACAACTATTACAAGAAATGAAAATTACAGACCAGTATTCCTTATATACATAGCTGTAAACATTCTTAAAATTCAGCAAGGTAAATCTGTGAACACTTAAAATGTATAATGATCTAGTGGTATTTATCTTAGGAATGCAAAGTTAGTTTAGCATTACAAAAATTAGTGTATTTTACTAGGTGTGGTGGCTCACTCCTGTAATCCCAGTGCTTTGGAGGCCAAGAGAGGAAGATCACTTGAGGCCAGGAGTTCCAGACCAGTCTGGGCAACATAGCGAGCCCCCATCTCTGAGAAAGAAAGAAAGAAGAAAGAAAGAAAGAAAGAAAGAAAGAAAGAAAGAAAGAAAGAAAGAAAGAAAGAGAGAGAGAGAGAGAGAGAGAGAGAGAGAGGGAGAGGGAGGGAGGGAGGGAGGGAGGGAGGGAGGAAAGAAGGAAGGAAAGAAGGAAAGAAGGAAAAGAAGGAAAAGAAAGAAAAAGAAAAGAAAGAAAAGAAAGAGAGAGAGAGAAAGAGAGAGAGAGAGAGAGAAAGAGAGAAAGAAAAAGAAAGAGAGAGAGAGAAAGACAGAAAGAGAGAAAGAGAGAAAAAGAAAGAAAGAATAATAAAAATTAGCCAGACATTATGGTGTGCACCTGAAGACTCAGATACTTGGGAGGCTGATGTGGGAGGATTGCTTAAGCTCAGGAATTTGAGACCAGCCAGGTGCAACATAGCAAGACTTTATCTTTAATGAAAACAAAAATTAGCCAGGCACCATAGTGCACACCTGTAGTCCTAGCTACCCAAGAGGCTGAGGCAGGAGAATCATTTGAGCCCAGGAATTTAAAGTTATGGTGAGCTATGGTCATGCCATAGTCTGGGCTCCAGCCTGGGTGATAGAGCAAGACTCTGTGTCTAAAAAAAAGGAAAAATATATAAAAGATGTCAGACTGCAAAAGAAGAAGTAGTAAAATTATTCACAGGCAGCATCTTTGTAGAAAATCCCATGGAGTCTACACAAAGCTACTAGAACTTATAGGAGTTTAGCAGGGTTCCAAGATATGAGATTAATATCCCCAGATCAATTAGTTTTTGGTACACTAACAAGCAGAAATTAAAATAAAAAACAATATAATTTGCAATGGTATCAAAACATGAAATATGTAAGAATAAGTCAGACAAAACATATGAAAAACTTGTGATGTGAAAACCACAAATATTTATGTAATATATATTTTAAAAACCTACATAAATGGAAAGGTATATTGTGTTTGTGCATTAGAAGACTTAGTAACATTAGGATGTCAATTCTCCCCAAATTGATCTATAGATACAACTCAACCCCAAACAAAATCTGGGAAATTTTTTTTTTTTTCATACTAACTGACAAGCTTACTCTTAAATTTACGTAGAGGTACAGAGGACTCTAGCAGAGCCAAAATAAATTTGAAAAAGAACAAAGTTGAAGACAAACTTTACCTGAATTAAAGACATAAAGCTATAATAATCAAGAGAGTATGTTATTGATGTCAAGATAGATAAGTAAACCAACAGAAAAGAATAGAGATTCCGGAATTATATCTACACATATGAACAACAAATATTGACAAAAATGATTCTTAGAGAATAGAGTATTTTATTTAACAAATGGTACTTGATACAATGAATATCCTATTGAAAAGAAGAAAATGAGATGAAAAAAAGAGCTTCAATCCATAATTCATATCATGTATATATATGCATATATATGTATAAATACATGTATATATATGTGTATATATTTAGCATGTCTAAATTTAAAATGACTCACCACACACACCAGGTGTTGGCAGGGATGTAGAGCCACTGGAACTCTCATTCATTCCTGGTCAAGAGTGGTTCAGTGGATTCTTTAAAAAGGTAGTCTTATACCTACTGTAAGGAACAGCCATTGTACTTCAAGGTTACTCAAGAAAAATAAAAGCGTATTTCCATAAAAGATTTGTACCTAAATATGCATAGCTGATTTAATAGCCAAAAGCTATAAATAATACAAATGGGCATCAATATGATTGGGTATATAATCATTTAATAAAACACTACTCAGTATAAAGGGAAGTACTACTAGTATCTACAACAACACTGATAATCCTCTCAAGCAGTATTCACAGGGACAGAAGATAGTTATAGAAACTGCATATTTCATTGCTTCATTTACATAAAATTCTAGAAGATGTCAATGAATCTGTAGTGGCAGAAAGCAGATTAGTGGTTGACTGGGGAGGGAGTAGCAGAGGGTACAGAAGGAAGGGACTGAAAAGGGGCATAGGAAAACTTTGAGGGGTGAGGGCTTTGTTAGTTGTTTTGGTTGTGATGTTGGCTTTACAGATATAGTCATGTGTCAAAATTTATCAAATTGTGGACCTTAAGCATGTTCAATGTACTGTATGTCAATTATACCTCAATAAAGCTAATACAAAGTGGGACAGAGATACTTGGTACAGGTAAGGCCCGATGCTGCGGTGATACGCATGTACTAAACTGGTTGCCCAACAATAATTGAGAAAAGAAAGGTGAATCAAAAAGATGTGAGGCACAGCACCAGAAGTGTCTGATATAGTAGTAGCAGACTGTGGACAAAGAAGCCCAAATAGTAATGTAGGCAGAAAATAATCATCATCATCATACACTAAAATTGTATAATATTGGCCAGACACGGTGGCCCACGCCTGTAATCCCAGCCCTTTGGGAGGCCAAGGTGGGCAGATCACTTGAAGCCAGGATTTCAAAACCATCCTGGTCAACATGGTGAAACCCTGTCTCTACTAAAAATACAAAAATTATCTGGGTGTGGTGGCACAGGCCTGTAGTCACTGCTACTCAGGAGGCTGAGGCATGAGAATCTCTTGAACCCAGGAGGCAGAGGCTGCAGTGAGCTGAGATCATGGCACTGCACTCCAGCCTGGGCAACAGAGCAAGTCTCCATCTCAAAAAAAGAGAAAATTATATTAATATAATATTTATTATCACCAGACTCTTAATATTGTAAACATACATATTTTACACATATATATTAGTACCTTATAATATATATTTCTTTATAATTATAGATTTTTATATATTGTATAATAGTAAAATAGCTGTAATCTATATATTTCATATATAAATATATATTTTATTATGATAAACCCAGTAATGCCATATAAATAGTAGTACTATATGTAGTAGTTGGCACTATATTTAAACCCAGGAGTGGGTTATCTCCATTTTAAAGATGAAAAAACTGAGACTCAGAGAGTCTTAGCTTGTGTCTTAGTGAGTTTGGGTTGTTTTAACAAATTATCATTGACTGGGTGATTCAAACAACAGAAATTTATTCCTCAGATTTTGAGGATGGAAAGTCCAAGATAAAGCAGCCAGAGTGGTTGGGTTCTGGCCCTTTTCCTGGTTTGTAAATNATAGTAAAATAGCTGTAATCTATATATTTCATATATAAATATATATTTTATTATGATAAACCCAGTAATGCCATATAAATAGTAGTACTATATGTAGTAGTTGGCACTATATTTAAACCCAGGAGTGGGTTATCTCCATTTTAAAGATGAAAAAACTGAGACTCAGAGAGTCTTAGCTTGTGTCTTAGTGAGTTTGGGTTGTTTTAACAAATTATCATTGACTGGGTGATTCAAACAACAGAAATTTATTCCTCAGATTTTGAGGATGGAAAGTCCAAGATAAAGCAGCCAGAGTGGTTGGGTTCTGGCCCTTTTCCTGGTTTGTAAATATCTGTCTTCCTGCTGTGTCCTCATAGTGGAAAGACAGAAGAGAGAGGAAGCAAGCTGTCTCTGGTTTCTTCTTACAAGGGCACTAATCCCATCATGAGGGCTCTACTCTTATAACCTAGTTGCCTCTCAAAAAGCCCATCTCCAAATACTGTCACACTGGTATTATGAATTTGGGGAAAGCATAAACATGCAGTCCCTAACAACTGGTAAGGGGCTAAGTCCACTCGTACTAAGTAGATAATATTGAAAAGTATCTGTGAAGTTAAGTACAGATATAGACAAATATAGACAGTAACTCAGAGGGATGAGTGGGAAAGAACCAAGCATTAAGGAATAATTTTTAAATTAAAGATGGTAAATGCTAATATAGGTGTGTATAGATAAGATAGATAGATAGATAGATAGATAGATAGATAGATAGATAGATAGATAGATAGATAGACAGAGAATGATCCAGAAGAAAGGTTAAAAATTTTATGATTCCAAGGAAACAACATAAATACAGGAGTGACGTCTTGGGAAAGCAAGCCATGTAATGATTCTGTGATGAACTAATGTGTTGAGAACTGCATTAGAACTGCATCCAAAGCCCTTTTAACCTGTCAACCTACCTTTCTAACTTCATCTTTTGTCGGTCCCCATCCCGTACGTTAAACATCTCTAATTATTCTGAAGACACCATGTTTTCCATTTCTCTGAGCCTTTGCCCTACTTTTAAACTCCTATAAGAACATCTCTCACATAACTCTTCAAAACCTGGTTCAAATATCGGTATCTCTGTATAACTTTCTCCAACTTCCTAACTTCACGTCTGCTACTCCCTTCCTTGCTACTCACAGACATGTGATCTCTTGTAGTTCTGATCACACTACATGGAAATAGTTGTTTACACATCTTCTTCCTCCATTAGATGGTTACATTCTTGAAGACTGGGCTATATGTTTTCTTTTGAAAAATTTTATCAACTTATCAAGCACAGTGCCCATCATTGTGTTTGTTCTCAAAATGTGATTCAGTGAGTGAAAATATGAATAAAATGTAACTGGCCTAACTGAAACTCAGGACATATTTACATGTAGGAAGAACTTTCAGTAGTTGATAGTAACTCAGTAGAGAACTGCTCTACTATTTTAAATATTGCCTCTGTTAGCACACGAGAATATAGAGTGTAAAATGCCCAGGGCCAATAAGATAATGCCCCTAGGGTTAAGACTCACACCTAAAACATTGCCTGATCTCTTCCCCGTGTGAAGCTGTTTGCTTGGTCCCCTGGTATCAGATGACCAGGGGACATGAAGAAGGCATGAGTATCCCTAGGCTACTAGCAATTCTGTTGAGGGAGATGGTATAGTTTTCCACCAAGCTATGTAGAAAGATTATATTAAGCCACAAAGGCTAAAGGACCTGCCTGGGGCTAAAGAAAGTCTGAGTCCAGCAAGCTCTGGCCCTACTCATACATTTGGCGCACAACCCTCTTTACTTCAGCAAACCTGCTAATAGTTTCAGCACTTACAGTGATAAAGCAGAAAATATAAACAATCTTTTGCCTCAGTAGCAGGCCTTTTCTGTGGGTGCCAATTCTCTGCTGCAGTTTTTCTTCAACAAGCTCAGAGAACTAATGAAAGATGTTCTCTTTTTTATATGTATAAAATACCTCTTAGCTCTAAAGCTGATCCTGGTACACCATGCCCAATGTGAGCCTTCTACTTCCTATTTGAGATTTACAGCCAATTTTGAATTTGCTGCTGCTGCTGTTTGTTTCCCATCCTATTTCTCAGGGCTGGCAAATCTATAAATAGTTTACATGCGGTTCAATTTTTTAGTCTATTTTCTCATCAGATTCTCCAGCTTTGAGCCTTCTAAAATGGCAAGAGTAATCAGAATTGAACTTAGGGGATGGGAAATGGTACTTGGCAAAGGTGTGACTGACACCTTCTCTCTCACCCCCTTATTCTTTTCCTTCATCATCACATTTTCTACAGTAAAAAGTCCTTGCTCTCTCAGAAACAGACTGGCCCCCACCCCATTACAGCTGTGTCTTTGTGTGATGGCCTGATCAGATCCCGAGTTTATTTCATTTCTGTTACAGTCAAAACTGTCTCTGTATATGCCTATCTATATTTAATGGTTTTCTCTTGGGACTCAAGTAATTCATATTTTATGTGAAGTAACTTAATTTTATGATGTGTCTGGTCTAAATAGACTTTTTCCCTCTCTACTCCTCTAAGACAATGACAATTTGATTTCCCATTTATGGTAACATTAATGTAATCTCCTAGTACTTAAGCACATCACTTCTGTCCAGTTTCTAAGAGCAATCTCATTTGCCAAGCATCCTATTGAGTGCAATGCTTAATACAGACCTAGCACCACCAACATTAAGAACTTTGGCTGAGTAACCAATCATAGATGAAGGAGGAGCAAAAAATCCTCATGATGGTTTTTCCTCTTTGTCATGCTTTCCAGTTGATAAGCTATCACCTACCTAGTTTCAGAAAAGTTGTAGAACTGCTTCTACATACAGGCATAAATTGTGCATGTTAGATTTCCATTTTAAGTATTATGAATCTCATCCTAGTAAAGATCCTCCTATCATATTAGTTTGAATGGCATCAAAAAATATCTACAAGCTTCCATTGCTTGTCATTAGTGATACTCATATACTCCTTTCCACTGCCAATATTGCTGTCAATCAGGTAGATTAGTGCTAAGAAAAGTGCTCTACTCAAATAAAGCAGACTGGGCCTGGAGGTGTTCATTCTAGTTCCATTGTTCTTGGATACCATGCTACTCTAACATAATAGTAATGGAGATGAATCTCTGACATCGTACATTTTAACTAGAATATTGTGACATTCTGTTTTACTTGTTATACTCATTTCTAAGGGAGAAAAATGAGGATACTTTCTATTTCCAAAAAAAAGTATATTTTGGAAGTCATCTTAAAAGATTTAGTCAAATTCAATTTTATGAAATCATACACATCTATTTTTAAATACTCTAGAAATGCATGACTTAGGTTACTGCATAGTTTTTATTTCAGCTCTTCTTTTCAATTGAGATCAATCCACCTTCTCCCACTTACTCTGCAATATATCTCCACTAAATTTCTTTGGGTAGATCCTGTGAAAATTAGGCTGGGTTCAAGTAATTTCTAAATTTCCATTAAAAATACTTACAATTTATTAATGCAAATAATAGAATATAATCAGGACACTCATGATACTCTGGGCCACATCTTCTGTTCCTCTATTCTGACAGTGTAGCTTTAGCACCCACCTAGTGCCTAGCTGAGTCAGGGTTTCACATGAAAGTTGACTGGTTGAGTTTCAAACTAGATAAAACAGAGGTAATGATGTTAGGGACAGAGGGCTAAGACAGGGCCAGGGACATTATTCTCTGGAGTCAGCAAAGAGCATTCTAACTTCTCACAAATGTGCTTTGTCCATATGTCCATTATCTGTTGAATTGCAATTTTTCAAATGATGCCACCAGCAGATTGTACACTCCTTGAAGGCAGGGTCCCTGATGTTCCCTTTTGCACCACTGGAACATAGTGTAAAGCCTGGCATGTGAGAAGAAACCAGTACATATGCATCAAATGAATGGATGGATGGATAGATGGATGGATGAATGAATGAATGAACACTATGGATAAACCAATAAGTGGTTTATGTTAATCCTAATCCTCAATACTGTGCTGACAAATCTTTTGATTTTAACTGAAAAAAAAAAAAAAAAAAAAAAAAAAAGCTTAATAAGGTATAATACAGCTTCAAACTTAACACCCAGGACACCAGAGATATCCAATAGAGCCTTTGTGTTAATTAACCATAGTTCTCTCCCGTCAAGAGCCTAGACAGATGCAGCCTCACACAAGGGTGAACAGCTTGACCAAGTGAATGAAGTCTGGATTTCAGCCCTGACTCAGCCTCTTAGTCAGAAGCCCTGGTGCTGGATGCAATCTGGAAGCCCCTATAGAATACCAATTCTTACTGATAGTTATAAGTAAGCAGAGAATTGTTCTTTGTAGATAAGGTAATGTTTTAATGTTAATAGAGTCTTATAAGCTGTTGCATATATATATATATATGTATTCTAGAGTAGTTTTTCCAAGGAGGTGATTGAAAACATTAAGTAATGATTCTCTACTAATTTAACAAATGAGATTCTTGACAAGTCATTTTGCTAACAGACAGTCAAAATAAAATGTAAGGACATTTCAACAGTGAACCAACAAACGTTAAACTGAGAATTTACAGCCAAGTGTGGGGGCTCATGCCTGTAATCCCAACACTTTGGGAAGCCAAGGCGAGAACATCACTTGAACCCAGGAGTTTGAGACAAGCCTGTGCAACATAGTGAGACCATATCTTAATTATTTTTTTGATTCAGAGTCTTGCTCTGTTGCCCAGGCTGGAGTGCAGTGGTACGATCTCCACTCATTGCAACCTCTGCCTCCCAGGTTCAAGCAATTCTCCTGCCTCAGCCTCCCCAGCAGCTAGGATTACAGGTGTCTGCCACCATGCCCAGCTAATTTTTGTATTTTTAGTAGGGACGGGGTTTCTCCATGTTGACCAGGCTGGTCTCGAACTCCTGACCTCAAGTGATATAACCACCTCGGTCTCCCAAAGTGCTGGGATTACAGGCGTGAGACACCGTGCCCAGCCAAAAAAAAAATTTTTTTAGCCAGGCATGATGATACACACCTGTAGTTCCAGCTACTTAAGAGGCTGAAGTGGGAGAATTTGCTTGAGTCCAGGAGGATGAGGCTGCTGTGAGCCGGGATCATGCCACTGCACTCCCACCTAGGTGACAAAGTGAGACGCTGTCTCAAAGTGTAAAAAATAAAAATAAATAAATAAATAAATAAATTCAGAATTTACAATAAAATTAGTTATGTTTAATATTTAAAGAAGCCTACAAATCTCTAGGAGCAAGCTGAAGGTCACAGTGAGATGCCTTATTATTTCAGGATAAATAGCATTCCCAGTTTGTCTTCATATCTTGATATACTATGTTGCACAGTATTACTCTGAAAAGCAAAGGATTGGTTCTAAAAAATATTCTAAGAGATTTCTAAATAGTTCAGCTACTTACAGCATGCATTCTCTACTTTTGATAAGATGAACAAATTAGTTCAAGTCAAAAGAATGGTTTTTAAGTGCTTTACTTCACTGTACAAATAGAAAATTGTGAAGATGTAGTCCCTATCATCTGAAAGTGTTACTTGCATAGAGTTCCAGGTACTCTCACACACAGAGTGACTTAGAACAGGTACCCAGCTATCTACACAATTCTCAGATTGAGTCAACTGTGTAACCTATGCAAAAGAATCAAATTAATGATGAAAATAACCTACAGAAAGACATAACTTTTTGTTGCATTTAATTTTTTAACTTTTGTTTATATGTAATGACTGTACACATTTATGAAGTACATGTGATATTTTGACATTTTCATAAAATGTATAATGATCAAATGAAGGTATTTAGGATATCCATCACCTCATTTGTTATTTCTTTATGTTGGGAATATTTCCAATCTTCTCTTCCAGTTATTTTAAAACACAATAAATTGTTACTAACTGTAGTTGTCCAACTGTGCTATTGAACACTAGAACTTATTCCTTCTGTCTATGTTTATACCCATTAACTAACTTCCCTTTATCCCCCATCATACACTTCCCAGTCTCTCTTAACTATCATTCTACTAACTCCATGAGATCAACTTACTTAGCTCCCACATTAGTGATAACATGTGATATTTGTCTTTCTGGGCCTGACTTATTTCACTATGTGTAATGATCTCCAGTTTCATCCATGTTGCTGCAAAGGACAGGATTTTATTATTTTTTGTGGGTGAATAGTATTCCATTAAGTATATATCCCACATTTTATTTATCCATTCATCCATCGATGGACGCTTAGGTTGATTCCCTCTCTTTGTTATTATAAATTACATAACAACAGTACAGTAATTCCACTGTAGCTAAAGATTGTCTTGTGGATGGGAAAGTCTATAGGTAGTCCCAATAATTTCCCACATCAGGGTAGGAGCGAGGGACTAACATCCGGGAGCAATAACTGAGGACATCTTGCAGTCAGAAATAAAAGACAACACCTCAGTGACTTGGGAGGACAACAACTGAAGATCACAGGAATGAGGACATCTTACTGGATGCTGGCAGTTGCCCTTTTCATGTGCTTTGGCACTATAGAATCTTCCCAGAATTTAGACACAGCACTAGGGAAGAAGGAAACTCTACATTGGCTAATTAATTTTATTCCACAGTGATGGAGAGTACAGTAAAATCCTTTCATAAAACAAAATAAAAAATATTATTAGAATCATTATTATTAGTGAGGTATATAAAATAATAATTAGTGAAGTACACTAATAACTAGTAGGCTACACTAAATAATAACAATAATAGTTATATATTATTAGTAGTAGTAATAATAATTATTATTAGTGGAGTACACTAAATGTAATCATGTAAAAGGAGAGGCTTCATTTGATCAGGCACAGTAGTTCACATTTGTAATCCCAGCACTTTGGGAGGCCAAGGCAAAAGGACCACTTGAGGTCAGTTCACAACCATCCTGGACAACATAGTGAGGCCCTGTCTCTTCAAAATGTTTTTTAGAATATTAGCTGGGCATGGTGACACATGCCTGTAGTCCTAGCTACTCAAGAGGCTGAGGCGGCAAGATCACTTAAGCCCAGGAATTTGAGGCTACAGTGAGCTACATTCATATCACCGTACTGTAGCCTGGGTAACAGAACAGGACCTTGTCTCTAAAAATAAAAAATAAAAAACAGAAGAGGCTGCATTAAGCCAAGGTTAAAGATGATAGTTTGAGTTCATTTGTTATTTAAAAAAAACAAAGCAGAAGAATAAAGGTGGTGAAAACGACATAGTAAACTATTACACTGAACGGAAAATTCCTCTATAAACTGTCATCATGAGAAAGTTTATTTCCTATCTCTCATACCCATACACAAAAGAGAATATACAACTTTAGCCCACTTTAGCTTTTCTTCTTGAGAAAAGGAGCAGAGCAGAGGACAGTAGTGAATCATCAATTGCATTAAATCTGAATTCACGTTGTAGCAGAAAGCATTATAGCATTGTTTTAATATTAGATATCAGATCCAGCTATCGAGTCAAATAATTTATACTCATTGAATGCTTAAATCTGTGACTGAGATTTTTTAAACCCAGCTTATTAAGATAAAATTGATATCAAAATGCATGTAAAACTTTTTTTTTTTTTTTTTTTTTTTTTGAGACGGAGTCTCGCTCTGTCACCCAGGCTGGAGTGCAGTGGCCGGATCTCAGTTCACTCCAAGCTCCGCCTCCCGGGTTTACACCATTCTCCTGCCTCAGCCTCCCAAGTAGCTGGGACTACAGGCGCCTGCCACCTCGCCCGGCTAGTTTTTTATATTTTTTAGTAGAGACGGGGTTTCACCATGTTAGCCAGGATGGTCTCGATCTCCTGACCTTGTGATCCGCTCGTCTCAGCCTCCCAAAGTGCTGGGATTACAGGCTTGAGCCACCGCGCCCGGCTCATGTAAAACATTTTAAGTGTGCAATATGATGAATTTTGACAAATGTACACACCCTTGAAGCCATCTTTCCCAGTGAAGATGCAGAAGGTTTCCACCACCTCAATGAAGATGCAAAATAATTTATAATGTTTCTTCATGGCCCTCTGCAGCAAATCTTACCCCCCATTCTAGGCAACTAATGATCTGATTTCTATCATAAATTAGTTTTGCCTTTCCTAGAACTTCACGTAACCGAAATAATACACTCAGCAGTCGATTTTTTGTCTAGCTTCTTTTATTCAGTGTAATGCTTAAAAAATTTACTCATATTGTTGGATGACTGTGTTCCTCTTCATTGCTGAGTAGTATTCCATTGCACACACAAAAAAAGTTTTACATTCATCTGTTGATGGAGTTTGTTTTCAGGTTTTGGTTACTATGAATAAACCTGCTATAAACATATTTGGATATAAGATTTTGTGAATCTTTTCTCTGCTCATTTTAACACTTTAGGAGTAAAATTGCCATGTCTTATAGTAAACATATGATTCACTTTATTAAAAACTGCTACACTCTTCTGACAGCAAAGTCGAATGTTTCAGTTGCTTCCCCTCCTCACCAACACTTGATATTGTCAGTCATTTAATTTTAGTTATCCTAGTAGGTCTGAAGTCATATATTGTTTGAATTCCATTCCCTGCTACCTAATAATGTCAGACATTTTTCTATGTGCTTACTGTCCATTTGAATTCATTGATTTGTGAGTTATCTGTATAAATCTCTTTGCCTGTTTGTGTTGGGCTATTTTCTTCTTTTTATTGAGTTGTAAGCATTCTTTATATAGTCCAATTTCAAATCCCTTATCAGATGTATGTGGCAAGTATTTTCTTCCAGTCTGCATACTGTCTTCTCATTTTCTCAATGAAGTCTTATGAAGAACAGATTTTACTTCTGATGACGTCCAACTAAACACTTTTCTCTTTCATTTTCTAGTTATTTTATAAGAAAGCTTTGCCAGCTCCAAAGGTCCAAAGATTTTCTCCTGTTTGTTTTTAGAAGTTTGACGATTTTAGCTTTTATGTTTAGATATGAACCATTACTAATTAATTTTGGCATAAGATATGAGGCAAAGATCAAAGCTAATTTTTTCATCTGAATAACCGATTGTTCCAACACCATTTTTTGAAAAGTCTATATACTCTTCTTTTGGAAGTGAACACCTTTGTCAGAATTAATTGACCATAAGTGTGCAAGGGCTGGTTCAATACTGTTTTTAACTGATTTATATGCTTATCTGTATAAACATCACACTGTTTTGATTATTGTATTTTTAAAGTAAATTTTGAACTCAAGAAACATGTTACCCAACTTTAATCTTTTTTGTAAAAATTGTTTAACTACTTTAGATACTTCGTATTTCCATATTACTTTTAGACACATTTTCTTAATTTTTATGAAAAGGTCTGCTGTGGTTTTGAGAGATGTTGTTTTGGATTTATTTATCTATTTGAGGAGAATGTGCATCTTAATGCTATTGAGTCTTCTACTCCGTGAATATATATTTCCATTTATTTATATCCCCCTTAATTTTGCTCAGCAATGTCTATCAGTTTTTATTGTAGAAGTCTTAATTTTATTCCTGTTAATTGGTTTTGTTTCTCTTGTAAGTGGTATATTTTTAAATTTTATTTTCTAACTGTTTGTTGCTAATGTATAGAAATGATTGATTTTTGTAAATTGTCCTTGTATCTGATAAATACCAGTATCTCACTCTGTGTGTGCGTTGTGTGCGTGTGTGTTTGTGTGTATGTGTGTTTGTGTGGACTTCTTGGGATGTTCTACATAGATAATTATGTCATTTGGAAATAGAAACAGTTATATTTCTTCTTTTCAGTCTTTATGCATGCTTTTTTCTTGTTTCATTGCATTGGCCAGGATTCCACTCTAATGTCTAACCAAAATGATGAGAAGGGGCATCCTTATTTCTTTCTCAATTTTAGAGGGAATGCACTCAGTATGATAGCTGTACATTTTTGTAGAGGTCCTTTTTCATATTAAGGATATTATCTGCTATTTCTAATTGCTATGAATCTTTAGCCTAAATGTATGTTTTGTTGCAACTAAGATTTGAACCCACTATTAATTGGAATCTATGTAGCTTTTGTGTTTAGACACAAGTTGTTTGTGGTCTGGATTTTAAAGCAAAATATTTTTCAAAAATTAAGTTTAAAAAAATTAAGTTTATAATGTGCTGCTGCTCCTATCTGTTCAGATATGGGAAAAGGGTAAGAAGTATCTCATTAGTATTAGACATATCAGGCAAGAAATATCTTCCCCAAAGGAACTGTTTGTATTTCAAGAATTGTATTCCTCCAAACAAGATAATAGTTGCTTACCTTTACATAATACTTCACAGTTTACCTGAGAGTTGTTACCTGTAAGATCTCATTTGATCCTTAAAGCCTCTGAGATAACTTTATTATTATTATTTTTTACTATAGTCATTCTACCATGGAAGAAATAGGGGTCAGAGAGATTAAATGAAACATTTTTATAGATATGTAATGTTAACATAGGAGTTTCACTTCTGTGCACAACTTTGTACTAGTCAAACCTTCCAGTTGGTTGTAGGAACAAAATGGTTGCTAAGGATGGTGACAAGGAATCTCTTCGTTCTTACAGCAATTCTATTTCCTCAGAGATAATTTAGGATTAATGTGACAAAATCTGAAACATAGAATCCCTTTAAATAAATGTTTACCTAGGCTGTAAACTCATCGTGTAATAAATTTAAGTGACTAAATGACAGGGTGATTCTTAGTCTCTTGGGCTTGCCTCTGCCCATAGCTCAGTGCCTGGCACTTAGATCACAGTAAAAATGTGTGGGTTGGCGGTCGGGTGCTGTGGCTCACCCCTGTAATCCCAGCACTTTGGGAAGCCAAGGTGGGTGGATCACGAGGTCAGGAGTTTGAGACCAGCCTGGACAACATGGTGAAACCCCATCTCTACTAAAAAAAAAAAAAAAAAAAAAAAAAAAAATAGCTGGGCATGGTGGCAGGCGCCCATAATCCCAGCTACTCAGGAGGCTGAGGTAGGAGAATCGCTTGAAAACGGAAGGCGGAAGTTGCAGTGAGTAGAGATGGAGCCACGGCACTCCCTCCTGGTCAAGAAGAGCGAAACTCAGTCTCAAAAAACAAACAAACAAAAAACATGTGTGGGTTGGCAGCCTGTAATACTACCTGCTTCTGTTTCTTCTGAAATGAAGTCTTCAACTTAAATTCTAACAACATGTATTTGAATCTCATAATTACTTTTCATACTGCAAAAGTAAATAACAAAAGGTAATTTTGCTCTTCAGGAGTCACATTCTACTTCTAACATTTCTTAATATCTATCCTCTACCGAATTCTAAAAAAAAAAAAAGATATAGAGCAATTAGCATCTCTTTATACTTTACTTAAAGGACAAACATATGCTTTAGATTTCTGTGACTCAAATTTTGATTCATTAAAATTTATAATGTGCACCTGAAGAGGGAGAATCTAAGATTTTAATTGTGGACCATGACACAGTCATAACTACTCAGTATTGCAATGGTCTCTGTTTAATCTTTCTTCCCTGCTAGACTGAAAACTCTTTGCAGGCCATAGCTGTCTTGCTCCCAACAACTGAATTGGGTTCCTACCATCATACCTAACACGTGCTAGCACTGAATACATATTTGGTGAAGAATGAATGAGTGCCAAACCTGAAAGCTACCAGCTCAAGTTCTGAATGAAACTACTTGTGCTTTTTCGATTTAATGCCAGAAGAGTTTGAATACAAGAACACATGCTGGGGAGCAGGACATTTTTTCTATTAGATGCTTTATTTATCCCTACATCTTTAGACAGACGGAGGGAATGTGCTCCAGGAAGGAGAGTGGGATGCTGGGTGTCAAGTCTCCAGGGTTTAATTCCCAACTCTGAATTTCACCAGCTTCAAGGCCTTGGGCAAGTCACTTAACCTCTGTTCCAAACAGAAATAATACCACCTCCTCCCAAGAGCACACCAAGGCAAGTTTGATTGATGGCTAAGCTCTTGGAGCCTTTGATGAAATGTGCTGAATGTCTGCCAAGTATTACTACTGCTAATAATAATAATGTTTTTCTAACACAGTCCCACAGAGCAAAATAAATCGGTAACAAGGGACACACTGCTCCATCGAAGCAAATTGTGACCGATTCTTTTTGAAAGAAGGATGATAGGCTTTGTTCCACAATGGTATCATTTTCTGCAATCTGTTCTCTCCTTATTTATAAGTAGAACTAGTTGTCAAATGTCTATGTGAGACGTTTATACTTCTTTAGAAAGGAGCAATGAAGGGGAAAGATTTGAACTAAATACAGATGCAGTCATATTATGGAAATGTCATGTTTTGGGTGTAGGTTAATCAATTTATAAAAAATAAATAGATGATTAGTAAGGTAGAAATGTAGTCATTTGTGATTTCATCAGCTACATGGTTTCACTGTATTCAAAAAGAAAATCTAAGGAAACTCTAATCCATCAATTTAGTTTTCGAACATCTATTCCTTGAAATAGAAATATTATTCTGTATTATTTAGAAACTTTGTTATTTTTCATCAACAATATCAAATATAATTTAAAATAAAATCAATATTTTTTTTGGCTAAAAAAATACATATTTAGACCACTGGGACAAAGATAAACATAAATGAATAAAAACCAGAATCTTACTACAGCATACTAATTAAAAGTGTATTCTCTGTGTAGACTGCCAGGGTTCAACCCATATCTGCCATTTTCAGTTTGACCAAGCTTCTTCATTTGTGCATAGCTCAACTTCCTTATCTTCTCAGTGGGACAGTACTGCCTGTCTTCCAGGTGTTGTGGAAAGTTTATTAAACAGTGCACGCGAAGCACTTAGAAGACTGCCTGGTAGAGATACCATTGTTAAATAAGCTATTATTGCTATATTTAATCACTCATAATTTCTAAATTTACAGATGATTCTAAGTCCTCTTTATTAATAAAAGTTAAATATTAAAATATAGCTTAAAAAAAAACTTGAGATCATACAACACAAGACATTTTAACCTGCTTTTCTCACTTAGTATATTACAAGGATTGTCTTATGTCATTAGACATTTTTCTACCTTATGATACAGCCATTTAGAACTGCATAATATTCTACTGATTGATTTCTCTTAACCTAAAAAAACACCTTATTGTCAGCCATTTACATTGTGTTCAGTTTCTGATTTTATAAAGAATATTGTGATGACCATATTTTGTGCATCTCAGCATCTTTTAAATTATAGCTTTGGGATAGATTTGTCAAATAGAAATTTCAAGGAGCAAAGGATATACATATTCCAAAGCTTTTGCTATTAAATTATCCTCCAAAAAGGTTGAGACAATAGTGTATATGTCATAATAATTTAATGTTGTCCTTTTAAGTTTACATAAACATATTGTTTATCCCTGTGTGAGCCATGCCTGAGATACTGTCTTATTGGAAGTTTGGAGACAGAGAAATAAATGAAGAGAGAGTCCAATAGATTAAAAGAGTGTAGATTACTTCTGCATTTTTCCAGGATTGATCTCTACCTAGAAAAAACATATAGATGGGTATCTCAGAAGATTTATAAATGTTGGTTAAAAATATAGCAAGCATATGCTCTGCTCATTTTCTCTATTTAGAATAATTTGTTTTCAGGTTTCTGTCAAGTTCTTTGATATTTTTTAAAGTTTTATTGATATTTAATTGACGAATAATAATTGTACAAATTAATAGGGCACAGTGTAATGTTTGGGTATATGTATACATTTATATCTCAGTAAGATGGACATCTTTAGAGAGATCCTGATGCAGATAAAAGAGGCTTCTGGCATACTTTAGGAAATGGATGTCTGATTCTCCTCACTAAGTCACACTTGCCCAAGACTTGTCCTCTTCACCTTCTTAGCCTTGCTTTTTTTCTCTGAACTACCCTCCAGAAGGAAGACAATCCCTTTTAAACTAAGAGAATATTCACTGTATCCGGAAAAAAAAAAAAAAAAAAAAAGGCCACCTTTGAGTTCAGTTTAGTGGCAGGAGAAAAGAGAATGGAGACTTAGTTATTGGAATGAAAATCTTCCCCTTGATGTTAATGTATCTAGTACCTATTGATAACAGGAACACGTTTCATGTATTGTGATGAATAGTGTACATCTAAATTCTACATATAAAGCTGTAATTTCATTGAGAGGCTCTAGTGACATTGAAAAATGATGTCACTGGTAAGCTGAGCTTGAATTACAACTTTAATTATTTACACTTGGGTCTACATTATTCCTATATTTTACCTGTCATAGTACTATCTTGTCCTGGGCCTGCTAAAAGGACCATGATGATAATTTACTCCATCAGTGGGTCAGGTAGAACAGCATAGCTGCATCAGTCAACCACTTCATACAGAGACGAGAGTAACACAGGAACTGGATAGAGCATGAAGGGTAGAATTTACATAGAAGCTGTTTTGCAAATCCTCTCACCTAGCAGAAAGAGAGTTTCCTGGGGGTCTCCAGAGAGTAGCTTCTCTAACCTGTTAACCGCTTAAAAGTAGAACACTGTTTTCATTATTCTTCCTCTATATATTTAGCTGTCTCTCTTACTATTGTTTGACTTACCTATGAGATTACTTTGATAAAAATGGGGAATCCAGAAGATTTATTTTAGATGTTTTTATTTTGAACTTATGTGTTCCTGTGAGCAGACCCCAGTCTCTTTTAATAAAATCACCTTGTTTGTGACTTGTCTTACGTTAAAGACAGGAATTACATTACATTACAGGAAAATGTAATGTAGTTTGAGCACATAAAGGTGTAAGAGATTTTGGATTCATTCCATTTATCTAGTATTTCATTTAAAGGAAATCTTCAGGTTAAGATTATTAAGTTATTCATTAAAGAATAATCATATGGCAAGAAGGAAATTAAAACTAACATTATAACATGAGTCTGTAAATCACAGACCTCCATGCCACATAATGGTATTATTAGGAACTAATCCAACTTGATAGGTATGTTTACATACCTTTTCAAACAGTCTCTCATGAAGAAGAAGAAAGATGGCATGGGAAGGGCTTTAACTGGACATCAATCACAACAATTATCCAAGATCCCCATGGAGCCCAAGTATTTCATGTGGCAGCCTGAATGAAGAGAAGTTTCTCTAGCAAAAAAGGGAGATACCAGTCATATGCAAATGATTCCATCAGTTACATGTCAGTGGGAAATATTTTGAAATCAGCTTATGTACAATTCCAGTAGTTGCAGATTACACACGATTATACACACACACACAAACACACAATTTCAGCTGATCAATAAGTAGTCTTAGAGAAAGAGCACGTAAGACTAGTCTGTTTTCTTGAGAAAGAGTGTAACAGAGGGAGAGCCTAGAGAGGAAAACACAAAAATAAAAATAGCAATTGAGTTGGGTATTACTGGTTATTATTGATTGTTGATACTTAATTATTTCCAAAAGAAAGAATAATTCCTATTTGTGTGTGTCCTAGCAATGAAGAAAAAATATATCCCATCAATCTAACCTCCTATCAGGCCAGTAAACATTTTAAAAACAGAACAGATACTCCAAAGATGTGTTTTATAAGCTTTGTATCTACCCATACATTTTTCTTTAGAAATAAGATGTGGTTTATTTGATGAAGGCCCTGCACAAAACTCCAAACTTATAGAAAACGTCATACTTCTGTGTGGTATCTTAGAGTTTCTAAAGTACTGTCAAGAAAAAATGTAAAATGCTACACATGATTTACATTTTACTAAAATATGCTGGAAAAGTTATTTTTTATGATTGCTGTGGATTTATTTTCTAAATTGAATTTAAAAGTCTCCAGTCTATAAAGTAAGATAAGTCTTACAGACATGCAAGAAGAAAAATCAACATTAGCTCTAGGTAGTCAATGTGATTTATTGTCCATACTACAAATGTTATAATGTTGAACAAATGGTTAACTAGCCTTTACCCACATTATTTACATTTAATAACTGGGAAAAATATTGGCAAAGTCCTTGGGATTTACTAAACAATTCCCTATCCACCCTCTCAGTCTTTTAATATTAAGGCAGTTCTTTAAAAGCCAAGGCTAAAATGTTGGCCTAGCCTCATGTTCCCGTGAGGGAGCTCCCATACACAGATGTTTGTGGCCTTTCCCTACTTGCTTAGTGACTTACTTCTTCTCATGGGATTTTCTGGCTGGGAAGCTGGAAAAGCACACAGAGTAATTCCAGCTTCTCTTTGTGAAGCTACTTGCGCATAGAAAGTCTACGTTCTGCTCTGTCGTGCTAGGCTTCTTGGGTCAGGAGGCTTCTACAGGGATGTCCTGTGGTGGCCCAGCTCACTATGACAGTGCAGCTAAGTATAAATCTGAAGAATTAGAAAAATACAAACCTAAGCCATATCACCAGCTTAGCTTTTATCAGTAAGAAAGCTGATATTTTGATGCTCATCTGCTTCCTGTGGCTATGGAGCATTATTTATTTATTGAGTGTTTCAAGAGAAGAAAGGCATGATACACTGTTTATTAACCTTGAAAGGTGGATGTGGAATAACATGTGGTGGTCTTTGCTCAAGGGGATGTGGCTAAGAGACAGAAGCATTTAATAGTTTGCAGATCCAAGTCTTCTAGAATTGTGTCCTGGCATTTTGAGGCAGCCTCTGTGTGGCTGTTATTCCAGTGGCATGGCTGTTTATTAGCTGGGACAGACCCAAGCAAGCTGGCTGCCCAGGTCTGCGTGTGCACGTCATTGTTGCTGCCCACGATTGCACAGAGGCAATTAGGCGAAGCCTTGCAGGTGAGACCCAGAAAAAGATAAACATATCCTGAAAAAAGGGAGTTTTTTTCTCAGATATCACTGTGAAGACTTTTTAGGCACTGGATTTAGGAAATAATCTTAGCTGCTTCTTCTTCTTTTTTTTTTCTTCCAGACCTTCAAGCTAGGACTTTAAATTTCAAAAGTCGTTAAGTTCCATTCAAGCAACAGAGTTTCATAGCAGGCATTGATAGGAATCTGAGTTAATTTTTTTCCTGACCTGCCTTTAATGCAAAGGAGATGAACTATGCAGGGGCCCACCCCCTGTATCATGTGGTTTGTTTCAAAAGAACTCTGTCCCTACATATTATCTACAGTTGACTCTGGTTCATCAACAAATAGCCCCCAGTAGTGGAGTCCTTATTAAATAAGGAATAGACTAACTTTGCATGAAGTAGAAGAGAAGCATCCCAGTGAAATATATTCAAACCCAAAAGCTCAGAAGGCAAATTAAAAAGTGTGTGCCAGGAATACTCAGTTCTCAGAAACCAAGTTTGCTCAGGTAATAAGGAGGAACTGGATGGTTTTTTATTTTATTTATTTATTTATTTTTGAAACAGAGTCTCACTCTGTCACCCAGGCTAGAGTGCTGTGGTATAATCTCAGCTTACCCCAACTTTCGCCTCTCAGGTTCAAGCCATTCTCCTGCCTCAGCCTCCCCAGTAGTTGGAATTACAGGTGTCTGCCACCACATCTGACTAATTTTTGTATTTTCAGTAGATACGGGGTTTCACCATGTTGGCCATGCTGGTTTCAAACTCTTGACCTCAAATGATCAGCCTGCCCCAGCCTCCCAAAGTGCTGGGATTACAGGCGTGAGCCATCCCACCCGGCCTGGGTTGGTTTTTAAAACTATCAGAACATGATCATTGGAGAGTGCAAAAAAAAAAGGAAGGAAGTTTGGTTAAGGAGGGGAAGACAGAGATTTTCTTAGGAGCAAGGTTAAGCTTTTAGAGAAGAGAATAAGCCAATATGAGCAAGAAAAAGAAACCTAGGCAGCCAGGCTGGGCAAATAAGACAGGAGAAAGGTCATGAACCCAGGTTTAGCTGTCCTTGCAGATAGGATTAGAGAAGAGTATTTTGGTTGTTACTTGATCAGGAAGGGTGATTGAGGTTCAAAGAAAACTACAAGAGGAATGGCAGTGAGATCTCCAGAAGTTCACTGGAATGATTCTCCCAGAGGGAGCCCTCGATCCAGAAAACCAAGGGGAGGCATACCATTAAAGCTGCAAATAATCATCCTCCTAAGGCTTAAGTCAACTGTCAATGAGTGGTTTTATAAAAGTTGGATATGTATCAGAGGAGAAGACTAGAGTACCATGTTTAAGGCATTAGTAGGTGCATTTGAAGATCCTATAGTGATTGCAGGTAGTAAAATCTTTCCTGAGATAAAATGCCTGAGAAATGTATGGCTAAGGGAAGGCACAGGGAAGACAGGGTCTAATACCTGTTAATATACATTATATACTAATTTTAGAATTTTACATAAGAGCTCATTTAATATTTACAGTAATTTCAGAAGAGAGAGACTATTAATATTACCGTTGTACAGATAAGAAAATTAAGGCATGGCAATGTAAGTGATTTTCTCAAAGATATATAACTAGTAAATGAAGTAGCTAGAATTCAAATTCATGTGGCCCAGCTCCAGCATCTGGGCTCTTGAGAACTATAATTTACTGTCAGTCTTATGTTAAAGGTTAGTGCTGGATTAGAAGGTCATCTGATGAGAAGATGCTTTCTAGGTGTGATTACCCAACACAGGATGGGGTGGGGAGAGTAGACACATTTGTTTGAAAAGTGGGGTTTTTTGGCAGACTCATAGTTCATTAAATTCATATTTCTTCTAGGACAGACAGACTGGTGACAGTTGAGCAAGGCTAAATCTAGAGGAATATGTTAGAAAAATAAATGTCTGAAAAGAAAAGTGGAAGTTTCAGACAATAGGATGAGTTTTTTGGGAGGTACTAAAAGAAAGTGCTTTTAATTGTAAAACACAACTGGGTCTCCCTGAAACGAATCAGAGGAAAAGGGAACAACAGAGATATGTTGTAGTACTCCAGAAAAAGTGACGGTAGAAGAAAACATTTTTGCTGACATTAAAGTTTCTCAGATATTCACGACCTGAAGAGACAAGGGGCTGGGGAAGAATAGGCTCTGGGAAATAGTGTGTGGCAAAATGTTGGGTCTGACCAGGCCTTGAGGGACACAGATTCTCAAACTCCAGCAACAGTTTTGTTCAGCAATCTGCTAGGGTGAAGCAAAATAAATGTTTCAGGCAAAACAAAGCAAATGAAACCTAAGAAGCAGAATTCAGGAGCCTTATTCATGAACAGTGGCAGCAAGAAATGCTAGCTCAGAAAAATAGGCCATATGATTATACAGAAGCCACGGTGGGTTCATTGCTGGGCTGCCAACAGCAAAGAGTTCAAAGGGTAGCACAATGAGATTTTAAATAGATGAGAAAGAAAGGCAGCCCAAAGAAGGTTTGGGAAATTTCTAAATTTTGCAACAAAGCGGTGATATCTCAAATGCTACTCTCTGACAGACGAAGCTGTACATAGGTGCATTCCTCTCCTCCCTACCTGATCAATATCTGTATCTAACTCTCAATGAGAGAGTTCTCCCAATTGACTTCATGTTCATGAACCACAATTTCATGGGATTGTGCTAGACTTATGGGCAATAAGACCACTGAATACTACTGAGTTTATTCTGATACCTGTCACAAGGATCTAGATTTTTACTAAGTACTGCTCTCTAAGAAAAATGTTTTATTTAGATAACTGCCTCAAAGACCTAGAAATTAGCTTGAGTTTCAGATGAGATCAGGTGCGTTCAGGGTGTGTGGCCATAGACAAATTTGCTTGAGTTTCAAACTTTCATGGGTGTAGAACTAGTGCCAGGGTAATTTTTATACCCTTAGCTTTGGTCAGTGAGGCGCATTTTCATAGAGTAGGAAAGGAAGTAGAAAAGAAGTCATTGGAGGTAAGCAGCTCAAAACAACAGTGGTGGCTTCCCATGGCTTCTGTGATTTGTTTTGAGAATTACCCACCTGGCTGAGGCTGGGATCATTTTTTGTGAATTCCTGGTGAGTGCTACACTTTGAGATTTCCTGAAAGAGGTATTCGGATCTTAATCCATCAGTTCTTCAAATGATTATATAAACTTCTAATTCCATATAATAAATATCTCTTTAATCAGGCTAACCTGGAGTAGCTTCCATTTTCTGATCAAACCCTTATTGATATTGCTACTTTCAAAATAACTCAAATTCTGATCCTAGGGAAAATGTATAAATGTATTCCCATAGAACATAGCCAAGACTGCAAGTAGCTAAAAAAAAAAAAAAATCTACTCAGGTATCACAGTGACCTGCCGTCGACTAAGAATGAACTGAATAAGAAAATTTGATGATAGGGGTAGCTTTTGCAATTTAATAAATTTCTTTTGAACTTAAGAAGTCTGGATTTATCTTTTTTTCCCTTGTTGAGAATTTTTGATATTTGATTTATTTAGAAAGGTCCAAACTTTAATGTTTCATCATGTCTTCCTAAGAATTGATGAAAGTGTTATGATTAAGTTTGAGATATTTTTATATAGAGATTGAGTATCCCTTATTTAAAATGCTCGGGACTAGAAGTGTTTTGAATTTCCAATGCTTTCAGATTCTAGAATATTTGAATATACACAGTGAATTACCTTGGGGATGGGACCCAAGTTTAAACACAAAATTTATTGATTTTTTATCTATCATATGCACACTAGCCTGGAGGCAGTTTCATACAATACCTTTTTAATAATTTTGTTCAAGAAACAATGTTTGTGAACACTGAACTATCAGAGAGCAAAGGTGCCACTATCTCAGCCACCCCTGTGTACAATCTGTGGTTGTTTGGCATCACCATGATTCTTGATTCTGAATTTATATGTTACAGATAAGCAATCACTTTTTTTACACATATTCACATATAAGCACTTAACAGGAAAAAAAAAAAAAAAAAAAAGACGTACCATTACTGCAGTGAAGAAATAATGTGCTGATGTTAGCCAAGAAGTACAGTGGCATCACCAGAACACCCAGATCAGCTGTTAAACAATAGCAACAACGAACAACGGCAGGCTTTCATTATCTACGTATGATGCTGTGTTTTACTTGAAGGTTACTGTACAGCAGATTTTATTTTTTTAAGTGAGAAGAAGCATCAGAAGCAGATGATGGACAAGGAAGTGGGCCCTCTAGCGATGAGGAGGCATTCTGCTGAAAAATGTTTCCTCCAGAGCCATCTGCCTCATTAACAATGGTTTTTATCTTAGAAGTTTCTCTTTGATTTTATGAACTGATATAATTTGTTGTTTTGTTATAATGCATGCTGTTCTGGTCTTTCAATGATCCCATCACACATTTTTACCACGTCATCTATAGGCACTTTTTCTGCAGTGTTAACAATGCTATCTTCATTGTCACTATTATCACAATCACTTTGATTCAGAGCAATTTCAGGTATTTCATCATTGGTCAATGAATGAACAATTGGAGCCTCATTATTGATGTTACAAACTTCTTTGATAGTCACTTCTTTCAGCTTACTGATGGACTCTGAAGGTATATTTTTTACATACATAAAAAGATCAGACATAATTTTTTTCTCACTTGACATGCAGAATCCTTCAAAGCCACCGTGTTGTTAATCATTATCACTGAACCTAGTTGCAGGCCAGAGACTGCGCCAGGCATGTATAACTGTGTCTTTAGTCATGGTGTTCCAGGCATTGGCTGTAGCATATATGGCATGCCTCATGCTAAACTCTTGAAAACTTTCCACACTCATGTCTCTGTGTGAACAGACTGCTGCCTGCTGTTCAAGAAAGTGCTTTTGTATTTATTCTTCATTGATCTAAGGATACCCTGGTTATGTGGCTAAATTAATAAAATCACATTTGGGGGAAATTATACTCATGGATCCACTCATTCAATACATGATCGAGATCTTCATTTTTAGCTTTATGCAGTGTTTTCTATTTTCATTAATTTCTTGAACTCTTGGCCTCCCAAAGTGCTAGGATTACAGATGTGAGCCATCATGCTCAGACTATTTTTCATTAACTTCTGTTTATCACTTTTAGCATAGAACTTCAACAGTTTATCCTTCTGTTTCTTTAGGCCATATATGATGGTTATTCCAACACCACGTACTCTTTTGTAAGATGTTTTATACGTACATCACTATCCAGTTTCTCCAAAAGCTTGACTTCCTGTGCTATAGAAACATAAATACTCTCTCTTTTTCTTAATACTGTTAGCTATAGGCATATATTCAGACCTTTTGACATTTTAAACATTATCTTTATACCACAGAACAGAGAATAAGCGTGAAAACACCGTGACTAATGCACACAGGCCTTGGCCCAAAATGGGGCATGGTGGAGAACCTGCTGTTAACACATCTAGCCTACACATGTGCCATTTTATTACACTTTTTGGGTGTGCTTACATGGGGGAGTCTGGGTGTGCATGGAAAAGATGTATCTTCTGGGTATTAAAGTTTAATTGCCCACAGAGGTCCCAGGAAAGTACACAAAGAAAGAGAAGTGCCAATGTGGTAGGGTAGGTAACTTACCCACAATAAATTATTGGATTTACTTCCCCTAGTGGATGTCCTTCACCTCAGCTGACTATCCAACTCAAACCAGAGAAGGTAAGTTGTGGAAGGCGATGATTTCTCAAATGCCACTCTCCGAAAGAAGAGATCATGCATAGGTGAATTCATAGGCCTCACGCTTCCATGGCTTTGTGTTTCCCTGAAGGGATTTTCACTAGAATAACACTCTGGACCTCTATTCCACATCTGCTCTCACTCATCCAGACCACTCATCTAGACTTTTCTCACTTATTCTGCCCCCTTTATAGAGGAAATATGAAGTACCTTACTAGTGAATGTGAGTGAAGAAATGCTTCTGAGCTCTTTCTCTTTTCTCCCCAGGTCCAAAGACTCCTTCATGTGATAAGCTTGTTGGAGCAGTGCGGACCCCAATGAGATCTGCAGTCACTTAGTTCTGCATGCAACTGAGTAGCATGTACCCCGATACATATTAGGAAGCCCACTGTGGCCATCCATCTAAACCAGGTCTTTAATACATTTTGTCAGGAACATGAGTAATACATTTTTCTCCATGATTAGTTTTGAACTTAGCAAGGAAAGTATTACCATGAGATAAGATTATTTTCTTCAAAAAGAAAACATCTTGCAAGCATCAACCTTTCCTATACTCTTAATAAAACTATCTGGTTCATTTTTGAGATATTGACTAGAGGCATCGTTCCTCAAATTCTTTTTTACTATAAGTCACACTAAGAAACATATTTTACATTGTGACCTAGTATACATACACAGAAATTTTCATAAAGTCATTTTTATTATGTGCGTTATCTCTGATAGTCTCTGTTCTATTTCATGTTATAAAAATAATGGTCATGGTCCCTAAATAAATTTCCTGACCTGGTAATAAATCGCAAGTCACAGTTGCAAAATGCTAGACTAAGCCATATGCAGAAAACTGAAACTGGACCACTTCCTTACACCTTATACAAAAATTAACTCAAGATGGATTAAAGACTTAAATGTAAAACCCAAAACCATAAAAACCCTAGAATAAAATCTACACAATACCATCCAGACCATAGACATGGGTAGAGACTTCATGATGAAAATCCCAAAAGCAATTGCAACAAAAGCCAAAATTGATAAATGGGATCTAACTAAAGAGCTTCTGCACAGCAAAAGAAGCTATTATCAAAGTGAACAGGGAACCTACAGAATGGGAGAAAATTTTTGCACTCTGCCCATCTGTCAAAGATCTAATATCCAGAATCTACAAATAACTTAAACAAATGTACAAGAAAAAAACAACCCCATCAAAAAGTGGGCAAAGGATATGAACAGACACTTCTCTAATGAAGACATTTATGCGGCCAACAAACATATGAATAAAAGCTCAACATCACTGATCATTAAAGAAATACAAATCAAAACCATAATGAGATACCATCCCACACTAGTCAGAATAGCGATCATTAAAAAGTCAAGAAATAATAGATGCTGTCTAGGTTGGGAAGAAATAGAAATGCTTTTACACTCTTGGTGGGAATGTAAATTAGTTCAACCATTGTGGAAGACAGTGTGGCGATTCCTCAAGGATCTAGAACCAGAAATACCATTTGACCAAGCAATCCCATTACTGGGTATACACCCAAAGGTATATAAATTATTCTACTATAAAGACACATGCACATGAACATTTATTGCAGCACTACTTACAGTAGGAAAGACTTGGAACCAACCCAAATGCCCCTCAATGATAGACTGGATAAAGAAAATGTGGTACATATACACCATGGAATACTATGCAGCCATTAAAAGGAATGAGATCATGTCTTTTGCAGGGACATGGATGAAGCTGAAAGCCATCAATGTATTTTTAATAATTAACTAACACAGGAACAGAAAACCAAACACTGCATGTTCCCACTCATAAGTGGAAGTTGAACAATGAGAACACATGGACACAGGGAGGGGAACAACACACACCAGGGCCAGTCACAGGGTGGGGACAGAGAGGAGGGAAAACATTAGGACAAATAGCTAATGCATGCAGGGCTTAAAACCTACATGACAGGTTGATAGGTACAGCAAACCACCATGACACACATATACCTGTGTAACAAACCTACACATTCTGCACTCATTCCCGGAATTTACAGTAAAATAAAAAATAAAAATAAAGAAAAATGCTAGACTACAGTATAATATGTCCAGGAGAGAACAGACTTTGAGAACAACTTCTAGACAGAGGTGTTACATAAGAGAAAATGTCATTTTTATTTTCTTCAAACATCTGTAATGAGTTGCTTTGCTTCCCAAGAGAGCAAACACTGTATGAACCTCAGATATGAGGCTCCTTAGGAAGCTGATGACAATTCTGAATTTTGTATTTTATTTGCCTGCTGGGTTCATGAAATATCCAGAACACTGTCATTTGCTCCTCGTCACATGTCAAATATTGCTTAAGAGTTGCAGATCAGGGGATGTTCCAAGATGGCTGAATAGGAGCAGCTCCGGTCTGCAGCTCCCAGCATGACTGATGTAGAAGACGGGTGATTTCTGCATTTCCAACAGAAATGCAGAACAGTGGGTGCAGCCACTGTTGGTTGGACAGTGGGTGCAGCCCAAGGAGGGCGAGCCGAAACAGGGTGGGTCATCGTCTTACCTGGGAAGCACAAGGGGTTGGGGGATTTCCCTTTCCTAGCCAAGGGAAGTGTTGACAGACTACAAGGAAAAACGGGACACTCCCCACCCAAATACTGAGCTTTTCCCAAGGTCTCAGCAGACAAGATGATTCTCTCCTGTGCTCGGCTCAGCGGGTCCCACAACCACAGAGCCTTGCTCATTGCTAGTGCAGCAGTCTGAGATCGATTTGCGAGGTGGCAGCCTGGCTGGGGGAGAGGCATCTGCCATTGCTGAGGCTTGAGTAGGTAAACAAAGCGGCCAGGAAGCTTGAACTGGGAGGAGCCCACCGCAGCTCAGCATAGGCCTCTATAGACTCCATCTCTGTGGGCAGGGCATAGCTGAACAAAAGGCAGCAGACAGCTTCTGCGGACTTAATCGACCTTGTCTGACAGCTCTGAAGAGAGCATTGATTCTCCCAGCACAGTGTTTGAGCTCTAAGAATGGACAGACTGTCTTCTCAAGTGGGTCCCTGACCCCCATGTAGCCTAACTGGGAGACACCTACCAGTAGGGGCCGAATGACACCTCATATAGGCGGCTGCCTCTCTGGGACGAAGCTTCTAGAGGAAGGATCAGGCAGTAATATTTGCTGCTCTGCAGCCTCCACTGGTGATACCCAGGCGAACAAGGTCTGGAGTGGAACTCCAGCAAACTCCAAAAACCTGCAGCTGAGGGGCCTGACTGTTAGAAGGAAAACTAACAATCAGAAAGGAATAGCATCAACATCAACAAAAAGGTCATCTACACCAAAACCCTATCTGTAGGTCACCAACATCAAAGACCAAAGGTAGATAAAACCACAAAGATGGGGAGAAACCAGAGCAGATAAGCTGAAAATTCTAAAAAGCAGAGCGCCTCTTCTCCTTCAAAGGATAGCAGCTCCTCGCCAGCAACAGAACAAAGCTGGATGGAGAATGACTTTGACAAGTTGACAGAAGTAGGCTTCAGACGGTCAGTAATAACAAACTTCTCCAAGCTAAAGGAGGATGTTTGATCCCTTGTCAAGGAAGGTAAAAACCTTGAAAAAAGATTAGACAAATGGCTAAGTAGAATAAACAGTGTCAAGAAGACCACAAATGACCTGATGGAGCTGAAAACCATGGCATGAGAACATTTTGACGCATGCACAAGCTTCAATAGCCTATTTGATTAAGTGGAAGAAAGGATATCAGTGATTGAAGATCAAATTAATGAAATAAATCAAGCAGACAAGGTTAGAGAAAAAAGAGTAAAAAGAAACAAACAAAGCCTCCAAGAAATATGGGACTATGTGAAAAGACCAAATCTATGTCTGATTGGTGTACCTGAAAGTGATGGGGAGAATGGAACTAAGTTGGAAAACACTCTTCAGGGTATTATCCAGGAGAACTTCCACAACCTAGCAAGATGGGCCAACATTCAAATTCAGGAAATACAGAGAACACCACGAAGATATTCCTCAAGAAGAGCAACCCCAAGACACATAATTGTAAGATTCACCAAGGTTGAAATGAAGGAAAAAATATGAAGGGTAGCCAGAGAGGAAGGCTGAGTTACCCACAAAGGGAAGCCCATCAGACTAACAGCGGATCTCTCAGCAGAAACCCTACAAGCCAGAAAAGAGTGGGGGCCAATATTCAACATTCATAAAGAAAAGA
>NW_016804150.1:2159196-2166921 GCF_001698545.2 Rhinopithecus bieti
TATTTAATAAATGGTGCTGGGAAAACTGACTAGCCATATGCAGAAAGCTGAAACTGGATCCCTTCCTTACACCTTATACAAAAATTAACTCAAGATGGATTAAAGACTTAAATGTTAGACCTAAAGCCATAAAAACCCTAGAAGAAAACCTAGGCAATACCATTCAGGACATAGGCATGGGCAAGGACTCCATGACTAAAACACCAAAAGCAATGGCAACAAAAGCCAAAATAGAAAAATGGGATCTAATTAAACTAAAGAGCTTCTGCACAGCAAAAGACACTACCATCAAAGTGAACAGGCAGCCTACGGAATGGGAGAAAATATTTGCAGTCTACCCGTCTGACAAATGGCTAATATCCAGAATCTACAAATAACTCAAACAAATTTATAAGGAAAAAAAATCAAAAAGTGGGCAAAGAATATGAACAGACACTTTTCAGAAGAAGACATCTATGCAGCCAACGGACACATGAAAAATGCTCATCATCACTGGCCATCAGAGAAATGCAAATCAAAACCACAATGAGATGCCATCTCATGCCAGTTAGAATGGCAATCATTAAAAAGTCATGAAACAGCAGATGCTGGAGAGGATGTGAAGAAATAGGACCACTTTTACACTCTTGGTGGTAGTGTAAATTGGTTTAACGATTGTGGAAGACAATGTGGCGATTCCTCAAGGATCTAGAACTAGAATTACCATTTGCCCCAGCAATACTATTACTGGGTATATACCCAAAGGATTATAAATCATGCTACTGTAAAGGCACATGCACACGTATGTTTATTGCAGCACTATTCACAATAGCAAAGACTTAGAACTAACCCAAATGTCCATCAGTGACAGACTGGATTAAGAAAATGTGGCACATATACACCATGGAATACTATGCAGCCATAAACAAGGATGAGTTCACGTCCCTTGCTGGGACATGGATGAAGCTGGAAACCATCATTCTCAGCAAACTATCACAAGGACAGAAAACCAAGCACCTCATGTTCTCACTCATAGGTGGGAATTGAACAATGAGATCACTTGGACACAGGGTGGGGAACATCACATACTGGGGCCTGTTGGGGTGTGGGGGACTGGGGGAGGAATAGCATTAGGAGAAATACTTAATGTCAATGATGAGTTGATAGGCGCAGCAAACCAACATGGCACATGTATACCTATGTATCAAACCTGCACATTGTGCACATCTACCCTAGAACTTAAAGTACAAAAAAAAAAAAAAAAAGTTGCAGATCAATATCGCTCATCAATTGGATTGTCTGCTCCTTGAGGGCAAACACCATATCTTCTCTTTCTTTTGTACTGTCATAAACTTTAATATGTAGCAGACATGAGTCTTACCTTCAAGTACCATATAGTCTAGTTAAAGAAAGATACTAAACCACAGCTATTAAGAACATTTGTCATATAACCAATGCTAATTATTTCCCTAGATTCACAACTGAAATTCTGAGAGTAATGTGGAAGTGGCTGAAGTCAAGTACTATTAGTCAGTGGCAAATTCTGGAATGGGTGAATTCTGAATTGACTTTTAAAAGACTGTCAGATGATTGGGAAGGGAGGGTGCTCTGTGGAGGATTTACTTTCTGGGTCTCAGTACATTACCTGTTTAAAAAGCAATTTCTTCACGAAGGATTCAGACAATCTTTCCTCTGGATGTGTGCTTTGAACCAATTATAATTCAGTGCCAGACAGAAACAGAGCTGAAGCTTATCTGACATACTGTTATAGCATCGCTAATCTTTATAGATCAAGGAGAAAATAAAGACTGGTTTGTAATTTGCAGGGATGATCTAGGGAGCAATGGCATGGTATGACCTTTAACAAATTACTTATGTGATTGGTTGGTATGAAGTTGAGAAGGGGAACCAAAAGACCGAAGGCATTATGTCCCAAACTAGCCTCATCCTAAGAATCACAAGGGATGAGAGATGACAGCTCATATTTTAAGGCCTTTTCCCAGGAATGATGACTTACTGTTCTGGAGTAGAGCCTTACTTTGGAAATCTCTGGTCAAAGAGTAAGTAAACAAATAAGCATTTCCAAAATTAGTTATTTAATAAAACAATTACTTTTACCAAGGATTTAAGTTTCCTGAATGTTTAAGCCCATTAAAAACTCTATGAAATAACTGTTATCTCCATTTCATTAATTATTCATTAATTATCTCCATTTGAAATAACTATTTTCTCCATTTCCCTCAGAACCTACCCAATTCACATAGCTGATAAGTGAAAGAACCCTGTCTCATCTCACAGGACTCCTGCGCTCCTGATCACCAACTCTACTACCTCCAAAGAGGTGTAACTCTCTGTAGTTCAGCCTCACGTTCACAGTCTTGGACTCTGATATCTCACAGGCCTGATATGGAATTCCAGGTGCACAGTTGTCCAGCTATATGGACTTACTGACTATATTAAATTGTTAGGTTATAGTAAATGGCAGCTTTCTCATCTGTAAAACAGGAATATTAGTCGTATTTACTGCTACTAGAGCTGTGAGGAGTAATTGCTTCAAATATATTAGAAAAAGCCAAGTGCCCTGCTGGAAGTGTGATATCTTTGTCAGCCTTCAGTAAATGTGAATTTGGTGTATGTGAAAGTTATATCACATGTTTTTGGTTTTTATCATTTGTTTTAGGGCTTCTAAAAAACCTGGAAGGCTTTACAGTCTCCTTTGTGTCTTTTTTGTCTTCCCTTAAATATATCTCCCCCATGTTTCCCTGATGTGAAGTTGCCATCTTCTTTTGAGACTACAAGACGTTCATTAAAAAAAAAAAAAGTTGCCTCAGTATAGCTTTTCAAAGCATTAAGAAAGTATACTAAATTACCCTTCCTGGAACCATATACCAGGAGATTTTCTCTTACCCTCCCAACTGAAAGCAATGTATCTTAAGTCCTAACAGATTCACAGGCTTAAATCCTATGACTAATATTGGCCAAGCTCACCCAGGATTTATTAGGGATCAATGTGACCAATGGGTTTGGCAGCTGGTAGTTGTCCTCCTTTCTTCTAATGCTGTAAAAATAACATTGTTGCCATTATTACATCATTTTAGTGTCTCCAAATATGTTCATCAGTCTGACCACTGCTAAATGTTTTTATGAAAAAGAAACTTTCTGCTTCTCAAAAGGTTAGCCAACATCTGAGAGCTGGCAAGTTACCAGACACAAAACTTTGTCTCCCTTCCTACCTCTCACTACCCAGCTGATTGAACAAGTAATACTTAAAATATTTGGGGAGCTTGATGTAGCCCGCAGGAACGTCAAGTTTCTCCTACTGATTAATTCTTACTGTTCCAAATTAGCAATGCAGTTCTTGTCCTGAGAGCTAAAACTGCCAGTAATAGTCTTACTTTTTGTCTTAAAGACACCACATCTGAAGCTTAATGGCAGCAGTAATCCTGATTTATTCCTCCAAATGCCAGACCTGGAAGGAAAGGTCAAAATGGTCAGTGGGTTCTTCTTAAAATAAAACAAGAGGAAACACAGCCAGAAGAGGCCAATGTAAGATGGCTTTAGTCTTGCCCTCATTTACTCAGACAGTCCACTTACAGCTCATCTGTTACCCAGGTTCATGGTGTGTCTTCCTGGGTGGCTGCTGCCTTAGTCCCTGAAATATTTTGTTCATTCTTTCCCACTGGAGCCAAGTGTCTCTTAAAAAAAAAAATTGCGCTGCTCATTTTCCTAAGACCTCAAGATTACCTCCCCCTTAAAACCATGCCAACTAGGAGGGGCCTCTCCTGTCTCAATTCCCTCCTTTCACAAAAGTTTGCTCTCTCGTTAATCTTTTACATTCAAAACATTTTTGGCATACTAGACCTGCATTTAATTAGTACAGACACTTGGAGGACCAAGTGTCCTGGCCTTACAAGGAAAGGAAGGAAGGAAGAAATGTTTCAGGCCCAAAGATCTGTCTCTCTAAAACCTAACAGCTTATCCCCATCATCTCTCAGCTATTGAGGTTAGAGGGTGGAAGCGGTACTAAGTTTATAAACTATTTGGAAGCAACCCCTATTAGGATTAGCACTCTACCTTATGTGAACAGGAGAGCTATCAGACTCTGACACCATGAACCGAAGCTGATCCAGCTTTCAGTGTTTGAGCAGTGAAAGAGGTACCTTTAAATCCCAGCACTACTTATAATCTGGTTTGCTCTTGCTATCTTGTCTCCATCAGCCTGCTGACCTCGATGCCCACCAGTAGCTTCAATGTTGAATGTTTTCTTTGTGATTTCATGCTTTCCCAATACTGCCAACCCACTCATGTCCTCACAGAGATCACCAGGGTAAGAAATGGACCCTGTGCATTGTCCCAGGAGTGCAAAGGGAGCTATTGATAGCAATTGCTTTCAGTGCCCGTTATACTCGCAGATACCAAAGGGGCATAGGTATGTGCAGTTTCCCTATAATCACCATTACACCATTGTGATTAATGGTCACATTTCAAATGTGCAACATTCAAGAATGTTTTAGTGATTCAATAACATATAAAATGCTCTGCTTCCTTTCCCCCTCATTATTCCGATTAGATCATCTGCACTCTCTCTTATAACACGAGGAAAACAAAAACCCCCACAGATATTATTTTGCTTTCCTAAGGATAATAAAAGAATGTTCTACAGATGATACTTTCAACATTAAAGGCTACATAGGTGTTAAAGTTTCCTTTAGTATAATCTCTTTTAGCAATCAATATGCTTAGGCTACATTATTACCTACCTCCCAAGACTTACAACTATTAACAAAGATTGTAATTTAGGTGTCCTCCTGCAGTTATTAACCTAGAGACACCTGCACCATATGAACCAGATACGTAGATCATTTCTATCACTTAATTTGCTTACTTTTGAATCATCATTTGCAAATATTTTATTGCATTTAACATTTACTATTTTCTTTTTCCTGGGAGAGGGGAGCTTCCTTCCCATAGTCATATCTTCTGTGGCTAATTTGTAGCAGTTAGCACACAAAATTCTTCACTTGAGCCTTCTTGTACAAGTTCCACTGTGTGTACATATGTGTGAAAATCCCCTCTCTTTTCTAATTCCTTTTATTATTGTTCATTCTTCTACATACCTTTCTATGTAATACACTATAGAGAAATATACACTAAAGATATAGAAAATAGTAACATTGTATACTAAATCCATGTAGGCAACTTGATAATTTGTATTCATTTTTATACATGGTCATAGCCCCATCTCTGAGCAAACCTCTTGAAACTTCCATGTCTTCTCAATAGTCTGGGGGTCTTTCATTCCGATAACATCTATTTTGCTCCTTGACATGACTTCTGAGTGACTTGGATATGACAGGAAGACTTGATCCTGCCTAGAAAGGATCAGAATGAAAACCATGCTGTGTGTGTGTGTGTGAGTGTGTGTGTGTGTGTGTATGTGTGTGCAAGAGTACATGAGCACATATGGATAGTACGTTATGGAATGGAAGCCCAGACCAGCGAAAGCAGTCCTTGAGAAGAAAGTTTGTGGCATCTGGGAATCTTGAGGCAGAGGGAAAGAGAAAGGATGAGTGGGACTTACTAAATCATCTCTCTGCCTCCAGTCTTTGTCCTCCTTTAGTTCTTCTCCACACTGCCGCTGCCAGAAAATAGAAATCTGATCATGATAATCACTTACTTAAAAGTTTTTAATAGCTCACTGCTAACCCTCAAGATAAAGTCCAGACTCCTTAGCATGATATATAAAGCCCTTCATTATCTGGTTCCGGCCTTCATGGTCAGCTTTATCTCCCTCCACTCCCTACGAAGATGTACAGCTTTACTGTGTTCCCAGAACATGCTATGAGAACAGGGTTTCTCTTTTATTTAATACTATTATGATGGAAGAATTGTGTGACCTCCAAGAAGCATCAAAAACGTTGTACCTCTGCTTTGTTTCTTTAATCTAGGGCATAAATATGAACTAAGCAACTTGATTACTGAAAAAGGTCACAGGCAGAATTGTGTTGCTGTAGGGTGCTGTTTAAAACATGTACATTCAATTTTACTTCCTAATACTACTTGGTGCCATTAAGCACTCCCTAAAAGTTGAACATGCACTTGAATTTAGTAGGGTATCATTTATTTTTAGTTTGTTGTGTTCTGTTCAGCTACCACTAAAGTAAGTCACCTAAATGCTCTCTCTTTAACCTTATTGTATGTGTGTTTTAATATATGCTTGGAAAATTTCCCTGAGCAACTCATCTAGACTGTCATGAAATTTGGAAAAATGTGGTAAAAGATTGCAGTTATTTCTGAGGTACTTTGGTGAATGTAACTGTCTAAAAGACTTAGATCTGAACTTAGGACAGGGAGGTCTAGTTTCTGCCCTGTCATTGAGGAACTGCACCACCTTGCCTCAAGTTTAAGTTCTGCCCCATCTCGACTTCTGGCTGTGTGAATAGGACTGAGGGAGTCCCTAAACTTCTCAAGGAAGAAGCTACTACTCTATGTAACAATTTTCAGTCCATTGTGATTTCTCTTTCTTACCAGTTTCTTTACTGGCAAGGTTATCATTGGGCACTTCTCCTCACCAAATTCAATGATCGTTTGTCGATTCTCATCCTGCTGAATTTTTAAATATCACTCAGGATGATTGACCACTCTCTCTTTGAAACTCTGCCTGCCCATAGCTTCTTATTCTCATTATAAAATTGGCAGTAGCATATTTTTCTTCTTCATGGGATCCTTTCTTCTTTCCACCCTTTAAATGTGGGTGTTACGATAGTTGAGTTCTGAGCCCACTGTTCATCTCATTTTCACAGTTTGTGAGCCACCTATTCTCGTGGTTTCATCTTTCAGCCAAAGGTTTATAAGTCCCAAACTTTTATCTCAAGCTTGGACCTGGATTTAGACCCTTTTCTAAATTCCTGCTGGTTGGCCCCACCTGGAATTCCTACTGGCAACCCTACCTTAACAAGTCCATAACAAACTTCTTCATCTTCTCCTTTACATGGACTCTTACTAGAATAATCTATGTCTACTTTGATACCACAGTCACCCAAAGTAGACTTCTGGGAAGATTTTTGACCCCTTCTTAATGTCCCACATTTAATCTGCTTTTATATCTTGCCAGTTTTGCCTCTAACATATTTCAAATTTGTCTTTTTTCTTCATGCCTACTTTGCTGCCTAGTTGGGTCTCCTCGCAAACTCCTAGACATCCTAACTGACACATTTGTTAAAGGAAAGAATGAATGGATGGGTGGATGAGATCTCTTAAATCCTTATATACAATTCTGTACTTTACTTTCCCTATTTGTAAATAAGGAATTTGAGAATGTTCTGTCATATAACCCTGCCATTTTTCATTGTTTCTAAATCTTATCAATCAATGTACCCTTAGTTAACAAGTATAGAACATTAACCCTCCAGTCATAAAATTATAATCAAAAGCTTGATTTAGAGAAGTGATATTGGAGAAGTTTTAATAAGTCATGTGTTTTTCATCTGCTCCAAATGTCATCATTGGATCAAGTTAGAAAGTTTAAAAAGCAGAAAATTATATATGGCACCCAATCAGTTTAGCCACCAAAATCTTGCCTTAAGATTTGTTTTAATATTATGCCCTTCTTCTCAATGAAGGTTAAATTTTGCTAAATCCAATCACAAATTGCACATATTGGTGATAACATTAAATTATACAGTGAACATTGAGCTAAACGTTAGATTTCTACCTGAGATATATAGATATATAAAATATAAAATA